>NW_028227269.1:69875000-70012500 GCF_978045245.1 Mus caroli | reverse complement strand
TCTATTTCCACGATAATTTGAAAGAACGTATGTCTACCCGAGATTTCCAAATCTCAGATGTCATATTCTGAAACCAGGTAAGCATTGCAACTTTAAATTTTCTTTTTAATCTTCATGCTGTGATCACAGACCACCACACATATTTCAGTTTACCCAAGGCACACTAAGCCACTTCTCTGCCTTAAGCTCTGTAAGCTAGAAGGCAGTCGGTAAGATGAAATGTCAAGGTTATATCCCCGTCTGGAGGTTCTTGGTCTTTCCCTGTCTTGAGGTTTCCTGCACCCTGGGTTTATGGGTGCCTCCCTCCATCTTCTGCGTCCTCCAGCTTCTCACACCATCCCCCTTCTAGCTCTGTGCCGCTCAGGAACATTCTCTACTTTTAAAAATCTGTGTCATTAGACTGATGAATCTGGATGGCTTCTCCTACCTCAAGTCTCTGCTGGCAAAGGTTTTATTGCTGGGTGAGATGATGCCTGCAGATGACTGGGTTTCTCATATTGACATCTTTGGAGGACCATGATTCTGCCTTACACAGTTGACCTGTGGATAAAAGTGTAAATATTATCTTGGCTTGGGAACCAACCTTCAAGTTGTTTACACTTACTATCAGTGTACTCAGTGACAGCCAGGATTTTCCCTGAAGCCATCTATGATTTTCATGGCACCAAGGAGTCACATTCCAGTGCCTTTAAGTTACCCCTAAAGAGTTTAGTTTATCTCACACTTACCTATGGCCAACCCCTTATTCTAGACTAGCAGAGAAGGGATAGGCTGGTTCTGTGCCAAAGACTCAGATCATGAAAGAGGTCATGGGGATTGGAGGGTAGAACGTGTTGTGTTTTATAAAAAAGAGCCGGGATATGCTCTGTAGTGGGCGGTATGGTGAGGCAGGAGAGCGTACCTTTGTGGGCCCATGCTGAGACATCCCTTCCCCCTAAGGTACCAGCCATACACTGGGAATAGTGTAGGATAGAGTTCATTTAGGACATGGAGGGGGGGGAGTTGAGAAGAGAGTAGAGGCAGGGAGAGACAGAGAGAGAGACAGAGACAGACAGAGACAGAGTGACAGAGACAGACAGAAGGAGAAGAAGCCAGCTAAGACCATATGGAGAGAGAGGAGGGAGGGGGAAAGAGGGGAAAGGAGGTTAGGGGGAAAAGTGGCAGAGAGGCAGAGAGAAGGGGTAGAGAGAAAGAGTGGGGTGGGCAAAGAGTCTCTTTTATTGCAAGCCAGGCATCCCTGGCTGTTGCCAGGTAACCATTTGACAGCTCCTAGAAGGAATGATAACAGGAAGGCTAGATTTTATGTTATTTTTTTATTTTTAAACCGAGTTTTTAGTAATCATAAAGTGAGTACACATTCATTGTAGAAAACTGGGGAATTTAGGGTGTTTTGTTTTGTTTTGTTTCTTTTTAAGAAACCTGAATGTGACTTTCAGTTTCACCTGCATCCTTGTATAGATCACACTGTTGCCACAATCCCTCTGCCCTTCTAATACTGTCAGACATGAGATCGTCTATGTAGACTTAAAGTTATCCTCTGTTGGTCTCCCCTCAGATCTATGCTAAGATGTGAGAGCAAGCCTGCCTGGATACTCCAGAGCTGAACCCCCTAAAACAGCAAGCAGGAATCCTCATATGTGAGCCACAGCAAGCCTTTGCAACACCATTAAACACTTTCTGAGTGTTCCTAATGCTGGTCTGAATTCATCAGAACATTGACTTTACCCAACCACCTATAGGGCGTTGATGCTAAGAACACAAAACCTCACAGTATGGCACCTGCTGGGTGCTTTGAAGGTGACTCAGAACAAAGCCTTTCCGACTCTACCCTCCCCTGCTCTCTGCTCTTCTTTCCATTCCAAACTAGTTTATAAAAGCCAGAATTCCTCCTCTCCAATGCAAGCCATCAAACCTGGGAAAGGCAATCTCTGACCTTGTCCTTTCTCTACTGAACGCCTTCATGTGACATTGGCCTGTCCCATATGTGAGAGAAATGAATTCTACACACAGAACCCAAGAAGGATCTGAACAGGCAGGCCCTTTGAGGTACCCCTACCTCCAGCCTATTACTAGTAAGTCATACCTTTCACTCAATCACATTTCTACATTGCTATCCATCCCCCCACTAAGTCTAAATTTAATATTAGACATTTCCCTGGGCCTTTGCATCTTCTTTGGAGTAAACAAATATCACATAAAACTTTCATATCACATAAAACTTGGAGTAAACAAATTTGATGCTTATCACATAAAACTTGGAGTAAACAAATTTGATGCTTATTTACTGATTAACCTGTCTTTTGATATGGGGGTGTCATCTGTGGCTTTCAGTTGATGATAAGGAAATGTACCCCTTGCTCATCCCCTTGGGGCCAAGGTTATAAACATCCCCACTTATAAATGAGCAGGCTAAGACTCAGTCTGTGTACTTCACTCAGGTCACTCACACAGGAAACTGCAAGGCTTGGGCTTCAGACTTTTTTTTTCCAACATCTTTGAGTCTCCAGCACTCCGGAGGCCCTAGGATGTCTTGTTCTTTCTAGAGATGATTCCTGTAGGAACTCAGTCTAGGGTATTTATAAAAAGCTCTTTAATGGTGTTCAATCAGTAACATCAGGTAACGTTTTGAGTCTATACTGTAGGCTAGACGATGCACCAGAGGCATATTTAATCCACTCAACTGCTTTGTGAGGAAACATTTATAGATGAGGAAATGGAAGATTAAGGAAAATCACTCCATAACTTGTCCTTGGTCACACAAGAAACAGAGCAAGGGCTTCACCCTGGATCCATCGTGGACCTAAGCCCGCTCTCCTGGGCAACAGCCTTTTTGCTGATCTCAGAACTGCTCAGTGACTTATGTACATGCATGAAGCTGTGCAGTCGATTGCTGCAGAACTAGGAAGGAAAAACCTAACAGCTTGCACTGGTACACAAGAGGAGAGAATGGAAAAGCCTTTAAATTATATTTTGGGTCCTTACTGTGATTTTATAGGAAGAAGAACTGGAACCTCCAAGAGGGCTAATGAAATACAAAGCCATCCTGTGGCACGGGAAGGGGTGGCCACATGGAAGATGCACGATGCCAAGCCGAGGAGCAAAGCTATTCAAGAGCCAGGCAAGACAGTAAAGCATCCAAGTGTGGGCACAGAGAGCTGGCATATGCATCCCATGAGAGTCCAGAAAAATGAAGAGCTCAGCCCAGAGGAGGATGAAACCAGTCCACAGGGAGCAGAGGCACAGTATTTAGAGCATCAGCTCCTTTGTTTAAATCGAATTCACTGCACAGAGGTGACTTTGGATCAAGCCTGCATCCTTCTCCAGGCTGTCCTGGAGCTATCTAGCCCAGGCTGACCTCAAACTTTCAGTCCTCTCTCCTTAGCTTCCCACAGGCTGAGATTTACAGGTGTGAGCACTAAGAACCGCTTCAATACATGTATCAGGAACTGTAGGGTGGGACACGGTGGGTCGAGCTGAAGCAGGGCTCTACAAAGCTGTTCAAATTGGGAACTGCCATTGACAGTTTCTTCCTTGGTAGACTATCTGTCCATAGAATCCATGATCGGTCTGCAGAGGGACATAAAACAGGCAGACGATCATGTAGAGTGGGGTGTGGAGGACATCAGAGCTTGCTTTAAGTTGATTTTTAAATTGCATCTCTAGGGTTCTCTTAAAGGGCATCAGACACAAAAGCTGAGACACAAAGGATGGAGGCAGGACATCAGAAATGGAAAGGAACAAAGGAGACAAGGAAACAGTCACAAGTGAGTTCGTTTCTATCAACCCCAGACCTTTCTGCTGGGTTTGTTCAGCATTTCAGCAACTACATTTCTTTCCAACGATAACCAACCTGATTGTTTCTTGTTGATATATTTCTGCCTATGATGCAAGAAAAATGTCCCTTTTGAAGGACAGCAGTCATGAATAGAACACTGTGTGTGTCCCCTACCAACAATTCCAGGCTGTTGGGAGCAGGAACCTTAGAAAAGATGGGTAGCACTAAAGCACTGCTGAGCAAGCAAATACCTTCAGAATCCCTGGGATCTAAACTTCGGCTCGTCTTTTAACCTTGCAATGTAGACATTTTATTGGATTTTGTGTTTGTCGGCTTTGAATGGCTTAAATAATAGTAATAATAATAATAAGTTAACAGAGTCCTTCACTTAAAGACAATAACTTGCATGCTCTGTCTTCTATGTTTGATACTGTATTGACAGTGAAATAAGTCCCATGTGTACATGTGTATGCAAACGCACCCAGAATGCCTTTCACATTGGAAACACATGTGGCTGTGTTCTGCCTGGTAAGTGACTACATATTTGTAGCAATTGTCTGGCTGGCAGTTCAGCCCCTATGCTTTGTTGGGTACATATTTGCTTTGTTCAAAATGTGCCACATATTTCTGCTTACAGCATGGAACTTGGACTCCATGACAAAAACAGAGCCAAACCATGAAAATGTTTAGACCGTACGACCTGAGGCCACGCCGAAAAATATTTCTCTCAGAGCTGCCTTTGCCTTCTTTTTTGTGGTTTTGGCATCACAGCTTGCCACCAAGTAATTAGCTCAGAAGTCTGTCGTGATCAGTCCTCTTTCTTTGTCTGGGCTGAGGATACTGAAATGCACCAAGTATATAGTTCTAATTCCAGCGAAGTTGTATGTCAGAGAGTCACTGCTGTGGTCTTACATCATGACAGACAGCAAGGAAAAGAATGCCAGTAAAAGTGGAGCTCAAATTTGACGGCAACATCATTGCCTCGGTTGGCTTATTGGCTTCAAACTGAATGACTACTAATGTTATAGGGAAGGCTAAACTGTATGCAAAGCATTTCCATGTTTGGCACGTAAGAGGCACTCGGCAGAAGGGACTAAGTTAAACACCCTTGTTTTATGCCTTCAAGGACTTACTTTTATCAGAAAACTCATCACACTAATGTGCACTCATTCTGTTTACTTTCCTGTCACTTCATGCAAATAGGCTTAGTGTCTATATTTCAAGCACATAAATCAATGAACTTCATTGGATTGCAATGCGTAGAACGCTTGTCTTTGGCCATCAGCCCAACCAGCGGTTATGCTGGCACCTCCCATCTGTTTCCAAATGGTCAGCTCTTTTCCTTGGCCATATCTTCGATTTTTTCTGTTTATTGGTAAAATAGATACCTAAACCAGAGTTTTAAAAGTGTACCTAAGACATAATTGTACCCTTAGACCTCTCGAATTGATGCTTGAAGTCCATGCCCTGGGCCAGTTTTCCCGGAACTCATAACACCACCACTCTGCAGTGATAAAGTCTGTTATAGTTGACTAGTTTTATGGTTTGAATGTGAAGCGTGTGCCATGGATCCACAAGCTTGAACAGTTGATCTCTGTGGCAGTATTTGGAAGGTTGTGGAACCCTTAAGACAGTGGTTCTCAACCTGTGGGTCGTAACCCCCTTTGGGGCTAACATATCAGATATCCTGTATATTAGACACTTACATTATTTACATTACGATTCACAACTAACAAAATTACAGGTATAAAGTAACAACTAAATAATTCTGTGCCTGGGGTTGGGGTGGGGGTCACAGCAACTGTATTAAGGGGCTGCAGCATTAGGAAGGCTGAGAGCCACTGCCATAAGAGGTGGAATGGAGCTAAAAAGAAGTTGGTCACTGGAGACTGGGCTTCAAATTTTACAGCCTTGCCCTGCTTTCCCATTCACAGTTGGCTTCTTGACTTTCGATACATTGTGACTAGCTGGCCTTCTCCCTGGGGCCTTGTCTTTCCTGCACGATAGAATGTATCTTCTTGAATTGTAGGCCAAAATAATTCCTTTCTTTCTTAAATTTATTGTTGCCAGGAATTTTGTGGCGGCAACAAGATAACTGATACCTGTTTATTGTGACAACCATGACGTCAAGAGACTGAAGCTAAACAGATTCCTCCTTGGTCCACTCTGGGAGAAACCATGGAGACAAAATTCAGATACTCTTCAGAGGCAGGGAAACAGGGACAGAAATTAGCAACGGCTCTTTGATTCTATGAGGTATCATTTTTTAAAAACTGATGGGAAAACCCAATTCTATGCAAGGGAAGGAGTCTGAGAATCTCTAACTTGGTCACTCTGTTCTCCAAAGCAAAGTGGTATGCAAGTGTCATTCAGAGAAGTTGAAGACTTCTGAGCTTAATGGATGAGAGGCTCCACTCTAATATCCTGAAATACCAAAAAAGAAGAGGGAAATCTCATAAGATGCAAGAGCTCTGGAATTGCCAGTGTTGAGGTGGAGATGAGAAAAGGCATGACTGAGACAACATGAGATCCCGGTTGTGCCAATCAAACCCAATCCTTCACCATCAGTGTGCAATCCACAAGTTTCTCAGTGACTTCAGACAAAGATCTGTGCCTTTTAAAAACAATAACAGTAAGGTGTCCATGATGTGCTCACACTTCTACGGTGGCATAGAGACAGAAGCAGAACCTAAGTAACTGGTGCTACTACTGACATCTCAGTTTGTGAATGGAAAGAAACTGGGAAAACAGAAGAAGTCTCCAATTAGCATATGAATATATGAAATATTTTGAAATACAAGTGCTCCTGGTGCTTTTTTAAAAATTAAAATACCTGTGTAGTTTCTATTCAGTCAGTCACGAGGTCTTTAATTGCCTCTGACAGAAGGGAAGTTGTAGTCTCAAAATGTAGTTCTGAGAGGGCTGCAGCACGAGGCAAGATGCCAGCATGGTAAGATGATTGCTTTCCCAGTGACCAGCATCGGCTCAAGAATGTACATGAACAATTCCGCTTCCTCAGGCTGACCACTAACTGATACAGTTTGAATCTGAAATGTCCCCACAGGCTCGTGCGCATTAGGATGTCAAGTCGGCAAGTGGTAAACTTAGGCTAGTTAATCTACATCGTCAGTTTGAGCTAGGAAATTGGTCAGGTGCGTCTCTGGGGACATCAGCAAAGGCATTTTCAAAGGACATTAATTGAAGGGAGAAAACCCACCATGAATATGGACAGTCCCAGCTCCTGGGCTGAGGGCAAAGTGAGAATGTCAGCCCAGCGCTGCCATTCCCCAGTCCTCTTCTCTCGCCTTCCTGCTTCACCTCTGCTTCATGCTACTGTTCCATGATGCTCTGCCCAAGTGTGTGGATCCAAGTAACCATGGACCATGCCCTGTAAGACTATGAGCTGAAATAAGCCTTTACCATTTACTTCTCTCTGGTATTTTGTCACAGAGATGCTGAAAGTAAGCAACACACACGAGGCTGAAGCTACAACTTTGTCTCCGGCCTTGTGTGTTCAGAAGCCATCTTGGCAATAGATGTTCTGCTCCAAGTCAGGCATCCTACTTTCCATATTTGATGTCATGGGTGCTTTTGCTCTGGGAGCTATTTCTAAAAGTCAATCTATAACTCTGCTATAAAAACATTTGAAGCAGTAAAATTATCCCATCATCATCATCATCCAGCACAAGGGTCTAGAGCAGGATAACTCTAGAAAACATTGTAGAGTTTCTAAAACGATTCCAAAAGTATAAAAGGAACTAACTGTTCATTTCTTCTGAAACCACCCCTACCCCCAGCCCATCCCCAGAGTTCAAGAAAGAACTCTGTTGAACTGTTTTGACAAGGACAACATCACCCTGATATTAAAACCAGACAAAGACACAACAAAAAGAAAAAAAAAAACTACGCGGTAAGATTCACTGGTGAATAAAGAAGTCAAAAAATTTTAACAAAACACTTGCGAACAGAATCCCACAGCACTTCTGAAAAGGCCGTACATAATAATCAAGTGGGATTCATCCCGAAGATGTAAGAAAGATTTAACACTTGTAAATCAATAAATGCAATGCATCTCATTTGGGAGAATGAAGAATCAAAGTTATATGAGCGCCTCCGATAGATGAAGAGAACCTACGGTCAGATTCAACAGTCTTTCATAATTTAAAAAAAGAAGCCACTTAAGTTATGCATGGACAGACAATAGCTGAGAATACTAAAAGCCAGGTGTGAAAAATTCACAGACAACACCATACTGAACAAGGAAAAGCTAAAATCATTTCCTCTAAGATCTGTATAAGAGAAGGATGTCCACAGTCACTGTTCTCATGCAATACGGTATTAAATGTCTCAGTTACACGAGAAGAAATGAAGTACAGCAGAATTGGAAAGAAAGAACACAATTACCCAAGTTTCAATTTGGCATCATTTTATATATAGAAAAGGTAAACATGCCAACCAAAGGTGTTACAACTGATAGATGAATCCAATGAAGTCGAAGGTTGCAAAATCAGCACAGATACAGCAGTAGCATTTTAGGCACCAATAACTTGCTTTAAAAAGATTAATAGAATATTCATACCATTCCAAAGAAAATTTTAGAATTAAATTTAGCTAAGGAAATGAAAGGTATGTGCACTAAACATGATACTGTTACATGAATAAAGGGTGTGACAACAGGAAAAATATATCCCATGGTTACATGTCAGAAGAATTAATATTGTGAAAATGATCATATTACCCAAAATTATACAAAGGTTTAATTTAACCCCACCAAGATACCAAAAATATTCTCACAGAAATAGAAGCTTCCCAGAGTTCATCTGGAACCACAAAAGATCCAGATTAGCCAAAGCAGTTCTCGAGGAGGAGGAGATGGAAGAGAGCACAATCCTGAATGAAAACATATTGGACGAAGCATAAAAAATGCCTGCCTGCCTGCCTGCCAGCCTGCCTGACCACCAGCCCGCCTAACCGCCAGGGTTAACTAACCCCGATGCCATCCAGACCTGGATCCAGCACTTTGTTTGAGTTGGTCCACCCCAATATCTACCTGTAAGCTTATGGAGCAGGTGAAGAAGTCAGTCCTGCAGAAACAGAGCCACGGAATCTCCACAACTCTGGTCAACAGCAGGATGCCCAAAAGGACTCTCAGCAATGGTCTAGTATTGATGGTATGTCAGAATACCATATCATAAACATCAAACCAGACCAACAACTCATTACAATGAACATCTGCATGTAAAGCTATTTGGGATGTGTGTGTGTGTGTGTGTGTGTGTGTGTGTGTGTGTGTGTGTGTGCTATATGACACACTGCAGCTTCCAATTCTTCTACAACAAATAGATATATGAGGGAGAGGTAGGAGAAATGGAGGGATGGAACAATATGTGCTCAGTGAGAGAGGTTAGAACTAGGGACACTACAGTTGTGACAAATGTGAGTGAGGGAAGGCTGTGGTTGGTCGACTGAGGAATGGGTCATTACCCAGTAGAGTCAGGAGGGTGGTGTTCGGCAGCCTGGAGCTTCTACAGACTCAGCCTCCAAACAAACTGCCCGCCGCTGTGATCATCCTGGCTCTGAGCAGCAACTGAGTGTTTGAGATAAAGACTGGTTCATTTTCTGGATTATGTCTCCTTGAAAGACCTCCATGGTCCATACTTCTCTTGGAGGCCATGCTGGTTGGATGGGTCAATGCTATTGCCAGAAATCATGTAGAAGCCCAGGATCTGTGCTCCCGCAGGCTACTTTTGCAGTGGTATGGAAGACTGTAGGCACACAAATGAGGAAGAGAAACAGAGACGTTTTCTGTGACAAGCCCATCTTTACCCAACACTCCCTCAAAAAAAAAAAATCCCATCAGTCTACAAAGAAAGTCACCAAGGAGAACTTTTGAAGAGGGTGGTAAAGGGGCTAGAGAGATGGGCCAGTGGCGAAGAGCACTTACTGCTCTTGCAAAAGACCCAGGGTCAGTTCCCGGCACCCACATGGTGGCTTACAACTGTCGGGTTTAGTTCCACAGTGTCCAGTGCTGCCTCCTGACCTCTACAGGCATGCATATGGTACATAGACATAGATACAAGCAAAAGTAGTCACGTAGATAAATAAATCCCCAAAAATAAACAAACACCGTGATAAGGATGCTAAAGTGCAGATCCCCACAATTAATGGCTTCTGGTGCAGATGGGGGGTAGGGATGAGGGGTGGGGTGTGGAAGGGAGTGGGGGTGGGGAGTACACAGGTAGGGAAGAAGCTAGTATTCTTTAGGGGGCTGGCCACTGAGAGTCTGACCGTGTCTCAGTGAGTAGGTGGATAGCACAAAATGGGCTTGTTTTGTTTCCTTCCTTTCTCCTTTTTTTTTGGGGGGGGGTGGGGAGGAGAGAAGAGGGAAGGTCAAGAGTAGAGGAGCAGACATGGAAGGACAGGAAAGGGTATGTGGTGGGTACATGATGTGAAACTCCCAAAGAATCAATAAGAAATATGATGTTGGGGAGAAATCAGAAGGACCCTAGAAAACAAATCACGAGGCTGGGCGTGGTGGCACATGCCTTTAATCCCAGCACTCTGGAGGCAGAGGCAGGCAGATTTCTGAGTTCGAGGCCAGCCTGGTCTACAAAGTGAGTTCAAGGCCAGCCAGGGCTATACAGAGAAACCCTGTCTCGAAAAACCAAAAAAAGAAAGAAAGAAAGAAAGAAAGAGAGAGAGAGAGAGAGAGAGAGAGAGAGAGAAAGAAAGAGAGAGAGAAAGAAAGAGAAAGAAAGAGAGAAAGAACGAAAAGAAGGAAGAGAAGAGAAGAGAAGAGAAGAGAAGAGAAGAGAAGAGAAGAGAAGAGAAGAGAAGAGAAGAGAAGAGAAAAGGAAACAAATCACGGGTTGTAGAGGCAGACACCTGTAAGATGAACATTTAGAGGTAGAAGCAGGCTAGAGAGTTCCAGGTCATGTGTGGCTACATAGCAAGTTTGAACCTAGCCAGTGCTATATGAGACCCTATTTCAAATGAGACCCTATTTCAAAAGAAAAAAAGAGAAAAGAAAAGAGAAAAGGATTTAAAGATCTGAACAGTTATTTCCATGTAAATGCTCAATTTAAAACACAGTAATCCCACCACTCTAGAGACAAGAAGGAAGATCACAAGGCTGGGGGCAGCCTGGGCTACATACTGAGTTCCATACGAGTTTGAATCACACAGTGAGACTTGCCTCATTAAATAAAACCTGTATTCCTCCCCAAGAGAAAAAGTCAGTATCACTAGTCCTCTAGGAAATTCAAAATTATGATGCTGGTGAGGATGTTAAGGAAAGGGACCTCCCACATGCTGTGGAAGGAGGTGTAAACTAATACGGTCACAGCAGAAAACACCACAGAGATTCCTGACAGAGCTGAAAGCAGAATCCATGGGAGCCACTGGTCCTACCATTGAGAATAAATCCAAAGTAAACAGAATCCTGTGTAGAAGAGGTCTGCACACGCTGCTGTATTTCTTCCAGGACTCCTAACAAGGGCTAAGAAACAAAAGCAAACAAGGTATCCATTAGCAGACAATTGAGTAAAGCGAATATGGTATATGAGACTTCTATAATGGAATTTTATCCAGCCATAAACAGAATGAAATGCTGTTGATTGAAGCTGTGTGGGTATGACCGGAGGTTATTTGGTTAAGTGATATAAGCCAGATGCAGAAAGACCAACACTAGAGGCTCTTGCTCATTTATGTAAACTAAACAGCCAGCCTCATTGAGGAATAGAGAAATAGTGGTCACATGAGACCTGGAAGGTAGGAGGGAGGGGAAGAAGTTAGCCACAGCACATTGAAATGCAGAAGGGATGGCTGGCTCTGGGGTTCTATATTCTCAGTGCAGGGACTATTTACTACAGCAGTCAATGGTAGATTGAAAACTAATGGGAAAATAGAATCCAGAATCTCCAGCCCATGGAGATAATTAAAGTTTTAGGAATTGGAAGTTCTGGACACCCTGATTTCATCAGTACACATTGTATGCATTTACTGGGTTACCAGAATGTACTCTATAAAGATCTAAAATAGGGCTGGCAAGATGACTCAGCGATGAAGTCACTTGCTGCCAAGTCTGAAATCTCCAGCACCCGCATGGTGAAAAAAGAGAACTGATTCCTGCACGTTGTCATCTAGACATCCAAACTGACACCATGGCTTGCCTGGAAGCCCACACAAGCATGCCTGACTACACACACACACACACACACACACACAGAGAGAGAGAGAGAGAGAGAGAGAGAGAGAGAGAGAGAGAGAGAGAGAGAGAGACAGGTTGAAGGAAGTAATTAAAGAATCCGGGGCTTGCAGTTATGTAGTTAGGAGTGTGTGTGTGTGTGTGTGTGTGTGTGTATGTGTGTGTGTTTATGCCACCTCAGCCCACTGCAACTTAAAACTCTGTGTGTTTATTGTAAATATCTCCTATCACATCATTTTCATAAGGTTATGAAAATAAACCCCATATCAGATCCATACAATTATTGTCCTACAAAACTGTCACATTCTAATGCTTTGAAACTCCATTATTTTTCAAATATAAGAGAGAGTCTTGCTGGCCTGGAATTAACTACCTAGGTAGACCAGACTGGTATTGGATTTGTGCCCAAACTCCTGCCTCTGCCTTCCTAGTGCTAGAACCACAAATGTGAGCTGATGTGCCCAGCTTCCCCTTCCAGACTGATGATTGATTGATTGATAATTGATTGATGATTGATGGTACAGCCTGCTGTGTAGACGCTGGTATACATACAGAGACTTTGTCATTATTCTGAATTGGGATTTCTCTTACAGATTTCCATCGTTTTTCAATGCTTGCAGAGTAGCACGACGATTCGATGTAGCTCTTGGGATGAGATCCCAGTCTGGTCCTCCCCTCAACCACAGAACTATGCACTGGAAAGCTCAGCCTGTGCTCTGTAAAATGGGGTCAATAATAGCTGCCAGTTTAATAGGATTTGGTAAGGATGATCAAATAACACACAGAAAGTATTTTGCCCTGTGCACAGTTCCCAGGAAGTGCTCAGCAGTCACTGATAACAGTAATTAAGGTAAATGACCATGGTCGTAAAGAAGAAAACATTAGTCTAAACATTACGGCTCCTGATGCTCCTACCCAATGCATCGTCATCCGGAGTCTATCACAGCATCACTTACGATGCTTTATTTCAGTCTGGTTATGTACTGACACTGTTTAATATTGGTACCACATTTCACATTGGCTTCTAACTGCCTTCACTTTGCATCGAAGTGGCAAAGATGAACAGCCACACCCTGACTCAGTGTGTCACTGGGCCACAGCCCTCTTTGGAAGCCTGTGCACTATTGCCCCCCCAAAAAACAAAACATGCCTTCTTCCTGGCACCGTTAAGTCAACAAACCTCCCAGGAGAGTGATTTTAAAAACTGTGGTTGCCGCTGCCTTAATGAAGACATGCTCGGAGCCCAGTGTAATCTTATAATGTGCTGAGGGCCCCTTGGAATTCACAGGAATTAGATTTGGTAACAGTAGATCTCCGTTTCTCAAATATTAGCAATGTAATTTACAATAATTGTCTCTGATTTTAGCTGATGACATTGTGAATTACAAGCATTATTATGGTAGTGTTTATAATTCAGCGAGCGACGTTACCACAGGAATCTGCTCTTCAGCTGTTGGAGGATGCATGTGGAGTCTGCTTTTGTTAATAGAGCACACGCCACATTTTCCTTAAAGCCTTTTATCAGACTGCTACATACATTAGAACACACGCAAAGTGTGTTTCCACATAACAACCTAAAAGGCAATGTCTACTTGATCATTCTAACACACATAAATTCCTCGTCCCCATGTTTTCCAAAAAGCTCTCCAGTTGTTCAAAATGTTTGCTCTCTCGTCAAACTTCTAACAGCCCCAGCTGGGAGACTTCACCCAGGGAGATGTGAACAAGCCTCAGTTCTCTCCAGGCAGGTCACCAACGACAAGGAATGGATTATGACCCAGTTTAGGTTGGTGAACCAATTTTCTTATTGAGGTTACTCACAGGGGTATGAGTGACAACCGCAGCCGCAGCACTGAAAACCCAGCCTACACAGGTGACTGCACGCTGTGTGTCTGGAGTTCTCTGTAGTTTGCAGGCAGCTCCAGGGAGAGTCTCTTCTCTCTAGCAATTGCTTACTGCTCAGCCTCAGGGAAGGGCTTTGGGAACCCTGTGACTCAGTGACTCCCCACCCCATACCCCAGCCTCCCATCCCATCCTCCCCCACCCCCCTTTCCCTTGACCCCTGCCTCCACACCTACATCCACCTTCTTAGCTCCTTGAGTCTTGTTGTGCCCCTCTGCCCTGCTCTAGGAGGGAGTGCTTCAGTTTGGGAGTTCCACAATAACTCAAGTGCCAGGATGACCTCACCATCAGAACAGCCAAGAAAAAAAGAAGCCTGAAACAGAAGACAGAAGTTTTAGCAACTCACAGATTTCGATTTTCAGGAGCTGTGATCTTTAGAGTTTGTGGTGATGCTCTAATCAGAATACTTCTTCATAACTCGTGATGAAATCCAAGTACTGCCACAACACTGGACAATGGGACTTTCTAATCGATGGCTGAACATTCATCCCCCGGCCACAGGGCCTTTGCAGTGTTGTGCCCAGAGGTCTTCTCTTAAATGTTCTTTATCACTAACTCCCTCCGTTCCTTCTCTGCTTTTTCTCAAATGTCACTTACTTAGAGTTGCTCGACTCTATCCTGACCCTTGTGCTCATAGTTAACGCCCCTCACCTTCTACTGTCCTCCATAGGGCCGATTCCTTGTTAGAGTCCTATATAATCAATGCATTGTGTGTACTGATCTCTTTCTGCTAGGATGAGAAGCTGCATGGTAGGAAGGGTATCTGTCTGGTTTGTTCACTGCCCCATCTTAAGGATGTCTGAGAGTACCTGGCATAAAATTGATCCCACATAAAAGTCTGTCTAGTGAGTAGGTGATTGGTAATGCCCCCAATATCTAGAGGACTATGTGGATACCCAGAAAGAAGTCTGCTTGTCTCTGCCTCCTTCGCTATAGGATCTAGCATTCCAGAAAGGCTGACGGTTGCTAGAAGAGGACCACGTGCTAAGTCAGCGGTTCTCAGCCTGTGGATGGAGAACCCTTAGGAGTCACACGTCAGGTGATTGCATTATGATTCATAATAGTAGCAAAATGGCATGAAGTAGCCACAGAATAATTCATGGCTGGGGGTCACTACAACACGAGGAACTGCATTAAAGCATTAGGAAGGCTGAGAAGCACTAAGCTAAGCAAACATTGATAGTAGTTAGTCTAAAGACATCTCTAAACTCAGCATCGTTCCTCGTCCCTTCTGAGACAATCAGACAGAAGTCATTCAGCATGGGGGGCAGGGTCCTTTAGGGGCCAGTGGTTCTGATAGTGGGCATCTGAGTTATTGATATAGCAAAGTAAATTAGCCAAATGTATTCACACATTCAATCAATAAGTGCACACACACACAAATTTCTTCGAAATTTACAAATAGTAATCGTTGTCTGAAAATCTCTCATTTCCCATCAATGGTAGATAAAACAAATGGAAAATTGTACATCTTTTTCATTTTCTTCACTTATTTTTAAAATTGGTCACTGACTACTTTTGAAGTCTCTTATGAGATGCAATAACATGCAGTATAGAAACGGAAGCTTTGGAAGGGATGAAAATGTATTTGCAGATGGTATTTCATATGTTTACTAATAAGTAGTGAGCAGTGAGTGAATCCTGGTGGGACTCATAAGCCTTGCTCACGTGGGAGGTCGCGTTCTCACGGAGGTGATAATTGAAGGCAGGATTCATGCGAGTCTCAGAAGAGGAGACCGCAAAGATCTCGCTTAGGCTTGAACACAGTTTGTCCCCACAAACATCCATGTTGAAACCGGACTGCTGGGTTGGGAGGTTGGGACCTTTAAGAAGTGGTCGGGACTTTAAAAGAGAGCTCAATGCCTTTCTTGTGAAACTGGATTGTTTGTTTGTTTGTTTGTTTGTTTGTTTTCCTCCTGGAAAAAAAGGTCAGCGCCTTTGTCCCCCTTCCTCTCTCTGCGCATGCTCCCAGTAGCCCCTCTGCTCTCCCGCTGAGGCCCTCACTGGAAGCTGAATGTGTCAGGACCTCCTCGCTCTCGGAGTCACTTCAGCTCAGATCGTGGTCAAAAGAACAATCTTTCCTTTATAAGTTACCCAGTCTTCAATCGTCTGTTATAGAAGAAGAAACAGACTAAAACAGGCTATAAATGATGAGGAGACATTTCTATTGGAAGAAAAAAAAAAAACCAAAGTTCTAGCCTTTCGTTTAATTAATTCATGATCTGGGACAGCCGCTGAGTCAATCCTGAAAGGAGGCAATTTTCTCACTTGTTGAAAACTTAAGAGATGGTTACCCTAAAATGCTCCCCAGTAGCAAAATTCTGCCACGTTTTTTTTGTTTAGACTTTTTATTTATTTTATGTATGTGAGTACATTGTTGCTGTCTTCAGACACACCAGAAGAGGGCATTAGATTCCATTATAGATGGTTGTGAGCCACCATGTGGTTGCTGGGAATTGAACTCCAGACCACTGGAAGAGCAGTCAGGGCTCCTAACCTCTGAGCCATCTCTCCAGGCCCCACGCAAACTCTTCTTTATCACGCACGTGTGATTTCTGATCCTCAGTATAATCCCACACTCTAATTGCTTTCTCATTTGTCCTAAAAAGCTGGTTCCGTACAGACTAAGCACTGTCTTAAATACTATACATAATATTAACTTATTTAACCTCCATAAACCCTCTATGGGCTGGACAACACCCAATGTTACACTCAATTTATAGATGAGGAACGAAGTCACGGAATCTTCTGAGAATTATCCGAAGCTCACACTACACATACAAGGTGCCATCACTCTGGTCTTCAAGAGTCGAGAACATGTCAGCAATGGAAAATAGTTAGAGCAATGGCATTACATGCCGTTGCATGCAGGCAACATAACATAGGCCACTGCACAGATGCATAGCAGGGGCCTGAAATGACAGAGTAGGGCTACGGCCAAAGTGTGTGGGTAGGGTGGCACATTAAAGGGGATGCCAACAGCTTGGCTTTGCAGCTGAGAACAACTAAGGACCGGAAGATCCTGAGACAGGCGTTGCACACGAGCTACTTTCAACAGACGACTCTGGTAAACAGTCTTGCAATGGAACTGAGAAACTCTGCAGAGACACATTCCTGGTCCTTCATGGCTGCGGGACACAGAAACCCTTGGCAAGGAACTCAGGTGGCTTCCTTGATAATGGAAGGGGAAAGACTTAATGCAAGGGTCCCCAGGAGGCACAATAACAATAACTAAATATGGACATGGGGGGGGGGTGTAAGAAGAGTTAACGTGTGAATTTAAACATAGGGACTTAAGAGATAACCATGTCAGTAGCCAAATACGACTCGCCTATAGGTTTTCTCTTCAGTGCTTCTTTTTGTTTTCCAGACCCTCTTACACAATGGTTGCTTTGTCTTCAGCTTGTTGGACCTCTGCCAGGTTGATAACACTCACGAAGGTTAATCTTGACTGTCGATTTGATTGGCTGTAGAGTCGACTGCGAAGGTCACCTGGGGAAAGGGACATCTGTAAGGGTGTTTCCCAGGAGGACTAACGGAGAGTGGGAAACACTGCCCAGAGTGGGCAGCACCTTCAGGCAGTGACCGAGATGTAAGGAGGTTTACAGACTAAGTTGTTGCTTTCTGCCTGGCTGCCTTTGCTCCCTTGCTAGTGAGTGCACTGACTTTGCACCTACTGCTGCCATCCTTCCTGGACCTTGGAACAGTTTCTCTAACCTTCATCCTACACTGAAGACCAGTGGCTCTTCAGAAATCCTCCAGATGCCAACACCACTCAGGGACTGGGAGGCATCCATGACTGTGGATGGATACTCGGTTCTCAGCCTTCCCAGTGTGCTGGCAGCCACTGTTAAACTACATAGCACATATCTTGCCAGCCAATCTAATAACACTCCTTTGTAGTATGTGTCATTCTACCAGTTCCGGGACTCTAGAACAGTGCTTCTCAACCTGTGGGTCATGACCCCTTTGTGGGCTGAACAACCATTTCACAGGGGTCACCTAAGACCATCAGAAAACACAGATGCTCATGTTATGGCTCCTAACAGCAGCAAAATTACAGTTGCGAAATGGCAACAACAATAATTTTATGTTTGGGGGTCACCCCAACGTTAGGAACTGTATTAAAGGGTAGCTGCAGCAGGAAGGATGAGAACCACTGTTCTAGAGAACCCTGACTAAGTCAATGCAAAAGTCTCTTTCCAGTGCACAGCAGATTGCTCTAGATATTTTTTTTCAGTTAGCTAGGCTTGGATCTCTAACTATGATCACAGTTTAGCCAACTCATGCAAACCCATCCCCTTTGCATGGGAGCACACCAGCTCCCCCTCCAGTTGTCCCTCTCTGCAATGAATGCCTCACACTCAGTCATAAGCCTCTCAATGACCCAATTCCACAGCCAGTTTGCTCCTGTTCCTCCCTCCCTTCAGCCCCTCCTTCCATCCATCCATCTCTCCAGCAAGGTCTTCACTGAGTCCCTACCTTCCTCTAACCCCCAGGACTTCCAGAAACACAACTCACCAACTTTCTTACAGCCCAGCGTTCTCAGGCCTTAACCCAGCAGTTCTCAACCTTCCTAACATCGTGAACCTTGACTACAGTTCCTCGTGTTGTGGTGACCCCGCCCCCAACCATAAAATTATCTCACTGCTGTTTCATAACCGTAATTTTACTACTGTTATGAATCATAATGTAAATCTCGTGTCTCCTGGTGGACTTAGGCGACCTCTGTGAAAGAGCTGTTACACCTGCAAAGGGGTCTCGACCCACAGGTTGAGAAACGGTGCTTTAACCCATTATAACCCCAACAGTGGGATCCTGAAAATGCTGCTGGCCTGGCCACAGACAGTTCACAGTTCACATTCCACTACACTAAGGTGTCCCTCAGCAGCAAGCAAGGGGCAGTTTTGCAAAGTCCCAGCTCCCTTAATCAAGAGCTGCTTTCCCCTTCGTTTGTCACTGCATATTACACAGAGGGCATGATGAAGACTGTAGGGAATGCACTTCTGACCTGAACAATATGAACCGGTGCATGGATGGCCCACTGAAACGTCTACTCTTGCGGTAGACGTTCTCTACTTGAACTTCTTAAGTAGAACTTTAAAAATGGCTCACTGATGATATTCCATTGGGTCTACTTATTAAATTCCATTTCTGAGATATGTTTTCTCGGGATGAGAAATTATTATTTTTTTAATCAGCAGTAATTGGCAATCATGGGGAAACACTTGTAAGCTGGAGGCAGAGTCAGTTATTTTCTCGAGCACAACAACACCAGTAGCTCAGTCTCATTAGTAGACTTCTGAGGCTCTAACTCCAGGTTTGTTCACCGCCTCAAAGGCAACACACGCATTGCCTCCCCGCCCCAGGCTGCAGCTTCGCAGTACTCCATAGTGAGGGAGATATAGGTCAGCAGCGGGAAGTAATTGGATTTCAACACAGGAAGCACAAAGTGCCACTTTGGAAAGGGAGCCTCTTGTTATGTCCAAGTGTGCCTCTGACTCTAATGGCATTATTTCCCCTTAAGAGAGGTCATCTGGACCCCAGGGAAAGGAGGAGAGAAGACCCCCCCCCGCCCCCCTGCAGCTACCTTCACAGTTCCACTCCTCCTGGCTGCCAATCTGGAGCCAAAGTGCCCCTGGGCTGAGAGCTAGTCAGTCAAAGGCTACCGTGAGCAGCCAGGAGGAGCCAGGACTCCACTGACTGCCACAATATAGCCATCAGCACAAAGGTAGTCATAGGGGACTTTGTGCACAGAGAATGCTTTGAAGGACTTCAGGATGACAAGGTGACACCTGTGATTTGGTCCTCCTGGACCCTGAGACTAAAAGCAGAGGCAGCCAGTTTCAGTGATCCCAGCAAAGACAAAGCAACTCTAATGAGCTGCCAAGCTACTGCCCAATGTCCCCCAGGACCTGTGCCAAGACAAGCAGCTTCCAGGAAAGCCACACTCAAGGACAATTCCAGTTTCCTTTCTCAAGTCAGCATTTCTAAAACTACAAACTCAGTCCACATTAGTTATGGAAGATACATCAACTAAAGATGAAAATCTTACAAATAACATCTCCTGTAATCCCAGACCCAGGGATGCCTACTGGAAGAGTCTTCTAGTGAGAAGACATGCCCTCAGGAGCACGCATGTGCAAACTGCACCCTGCATCTCTTCTGTAATAAAATGGTCACATCCTATCAGCTCACAATCAGCTTTGCTAACTTAGGGATGTGTTCCTGTACCGTTACCTTCTTCTCAATATTGTTTTTAGTGAATGTTAAGTATCCAAAGGCAATCGTTTTTCTTTTAAAACCACACTTTCATGAATCTGTGTCATGCTGTGGTCTCCAAACCACTCAGGGCTCAGGGCAATGGCTGGTCAGACACCGTTTTACTTGAGGGCCTTGGCATTTAGCCCAGATGTCCCTCAACAGAGGAATGGATACAGAAAATGTGATACATTTACACAATGGAGTAGTACTCAGCTATTAAAAACAATGACTTCATGAAATTCTTGGGCAAATGGATGGATCTGGAGGGTATCATCCTGAGTGAGGTAACCCAATCACAAAAAAACACACATGATATGCACTCACTGAGAAGTGGATATTAGCCCAGAAGCTTGGAATACCTAAGATACAATTTACAAAACACATGAAACTCAAGAAAAGGAAGAGCATGGTGTGGACACTTCAGTCAGTCAGACATTAATAAGCATCTCCTCTAATTCTTTGCACTGAGCAGCATTTTAGTCCAAGTTTGAGGCCACGAAAGACATTCTCAACAATAGGTCAGATGTGGGGGAAAATTACATAGGTCTTTTTTCCCACTAGTGAATGTGGTCTTTACTCTTCTACGTGGAGATAATGACAGGACAGACTAAAACTTTCTGTTCCAAGTGACTTCAAGATTCAAAAATAATCTCATGCGCAGGTTTTGTCTCAGGATGCTCCCCTTCACAAGCTCATGTCGCCTTTAGTGGGAGAATCCCAGCACACATGTGTACACAGGCAGTGGGGCTCAGTCTCCACAGGGCATATAGTTTATAGGCCCAGCCTAAATGGCCTTAACAGTAGATGGTTCCTGCTTGTAGAATGACTTCGAAGTCTATAGAAAGCCCTTGCTTCCTTATGGTAAAAGTCACAAACCTCAGAGAAAACTTAACCCTTAATGTTTTGCTTTAAATTATTATTTTTTCCCTTGTCCTGGAAGATCCAGCATAAAATATAGCCAAGATGATCAAACCAAACAGCAGCCCTTAATCTGTAAATAATCACTTTGGCTTCATGGCAATCAGGCAAGCAGTGGGAAACAGCTGGCTCAAGATGAACGTGACAACCTATTAGCATTCAGAGAGAAGTGATTTCTCTCATCACCTTTCCTGAAGATGCTGTTGCTGTGGCAACCAGTCCCTGCATTCATCCTGCATCCAGTTGCTAAAATGACAGCTGAAGCTGGCCAGGGTAAGGGAAGCTCATTCCCACTATCTCAGTGCCTGCCAATCACATCTGTGAGGTGGATTCTCTAGGACCACCCCTACAAACCCCACAAATGCCTCTCCAGCCGACTTCCCTAGCTTGGGTCTTCCTGCAAGGCTTCAGAATCCGTTCATTTCAGTACACCAGCCAACATTTAACTTAAAGAACCATTCTATGCTTTGGGGACAACATTTTAGATGTTCTTTCATCTGAACATTGCTATGAAAAGTAGATGTGTGACCATGGTGTATTCCTCTGGGCAATGATCTCCTCCAGCAAGGCCTGGGAAGGGGGCCACAGCTGCTTTCTGATACGTGCCACACTGTTCTCTGTCTGTGGATGAAAATGCTAACCATGAAGCCAGTTCCTTTATTTTTACCTTCTGCCAAGCAATCCACCTGGATTTCAAACATACCCTGAACATCAGTTTAAACCACAAGGGCCCCCTGCACCTCATGGCGGTTAGCTTGCCACCAACACGTTGAATGTCTCCCTGTCTGAACACTAGAATGTCTCTCAGGTGGAGACACCACTTAATTTCTATTTTCTGAAGAAAGTGCATCTGAAGACGGTCCCTCTTGGGCGACCATCGCAGCTTATCTTCGAGTGCTTCAATGACGTTTTCTCCCTCAATTCCATTGCAGCAAGAACAGTATCTGCATTCATTCAGCATCCTGTAAACAAACAAACAAACAAACAAGCACGGGCAGTTTTTAAAAGTTTCATATGAGCTGGGACCTAAACGGTCTGCAGGGAAGCACTGTCCTTCACCTGTAAACAAATTACTTTCCTACCTCATGCTGTGGTAGACTTATGAAGACGGAAAAGGAAATATGATGTTTTCAAAATGGTACAGCCCTCCGTGCCCACTGATTCTGATAGCTCTTTGTCTTCTACTATTAAAGGTCAAGGCAATTTCTGCCCTGTTCAAACATTGCATGATAAGCTGAAATACGTTTTCTGATAGTTCACAACCAAGAACCTTTTCGGCTCTGTACCCCCAAACAAAAACAGTGTTCTTTGCCTTGTGTGAGCGCAGTGCTTGGCTATGCCAGCAAGGCAAGGTGCAGGAGATCGCCAGCACAGCGTGCACCGGGGCCTTTGTCTAACCACAAAGGTTAGACAGAGGGGGAGCCTCTGTCTCGTGATTTGCCGCTTTGTTAATGCAGGACTCTCTTGGGCCCAATCATGACCCACGAAAAAGAAAATTACAATAAACCCATTAGAATTATAGCTAATGGTTGTTCGGGACACAATGAGAGGCCATTTAAGACACGATTTGCATGTATAGTCTCATTTGTTCCCCCCAGATGTTTTATGAATTAAGCAAATGCCATTATTGTTCTCCTGCTTGAGAAGCCCAGTGACTCAACAGAGACAGAAAAACCCCAATCACATTAATGCTAAAGTCTTATGCCTCCTTTAACCCTCCCTCATGCTGGTTACTTTTCGGTAGCTCTTAAGCACAAAGGCCCCATCCCCTTCCTGTCTCCCTGGAAGGAGGCAACAATCAGAGCCTAGCTACTCGGTAGGATCCAGTGTGCTTTGCATGCGTGCCACTGCTCGGGAGATTGTCACTGGTGAGAACTGGGGGCTTTTGATTGCCAGTTGAGGAAGTTCGGACTCTTCGAAGCTGTGCGACACTGTGGCGCTAGTCAGTTCCAGGAGTCTCTGGAATGATATGGGCTCTTCCATGCTGCTCCTACGAAGACCGGGGTGAGGAGCCTTCTGAGGTTCTTGTCTCTCTTCCTGACTGCTCATTTTCCTATAGTGCCTCATAAGGCAGACTGTGGAGTGCCTGTTTTCTAAATGTTAACACTGAGGAATCCACATACATATCACCCAAAGAAGAATAATGACTTTTCTAAAGATTTAAATAAAACTGTAAATTTTTAAAGAGAAGGATAACTGCTGATGAGGATATAGGTGGCAAGGTTCCAAGCCTTTGCCATCAAAGGCTGAATGCTTTCTACACCTATGCAGTACCTACTGTCATACAAAGCAGCACGAGAGAAGGTCTGGCCCATCTAGGGTACCTGTCACATTACCACTAACCACAGCTCATTACACACCTGAGCAGCTGACTGCCTAGGGCAAAATGCATGGATGTCCACATAAGGGTTCCTTTTTAGCTCTGAAACTTAAAAATCTTACACACAATGATATAGCTGGAAAAAAAAAACCCTGGAAAACGCAGGTAAACTAAAAGGAAACAGGCCATTCATAATCCCTTCCCTCAGAAATAACATGTTAGTATAGATTTCTTCAGAAATTTTCCTTTTTGTTTTTAAAAGGCTACATTGTATCAGATACCTCCTGTTTTTATAAATCTAATATATTATGACCATTCTTTCCACATTAATAATGTTTAGTCCATGAAATTACTTTATTAGTGCCAATATCTGTCATATACATTTTATAATCCATAATCCATAGTTTATTTAACCAGATTTTCAACTGTTGAATTCTTAGAAGCTCACTCAAACAGTATTTCATAGGTGAGCCTTTATATAAATCTCCACTTGCTTATATTTTACTTATAGCAATTGTTCTGTATTAAAAGGCATTAATGTTCTAGTGGGTGGGGGTGTAGCTGACTAGCTGAGCAGTTGTGTACTATCTGTGGGGCCTTAAATTCAGTTCCCAGCACTGACAAGAGATACATGGTTTCAAAGTGTTTAATACATATTGTCAAAATGCCTCCCAGAAATTTTTAATCAATTTACCTTCCTATAACTCAGTGTGATGGTTTGCATATGTTTGGCCCAGGGAGTGGCACTATTAGAAGGTGTTGGAGTAGGTGTGTCACTGTGGGTATGGCTTTTAAGACCCTCATCCTAGCTGCCTGGAAGCCAGTATTCTGTTAGCAGCCTTCAGAAAAAGATGTAGAACTCTCAGCTCTGCCTGCACCATGCCTGCCTGGATGCTGTCATGTTCCTGCCTTGGTGATAATGGACTGAACCTCTGAACCTCTAAGCCAGTCCCAATTAAATATTGTCCTTATAAGAGCTGCCTTGGTCATGGTGTCTGTTGACAGCAGTAAAACCCTAACTAAGACATTCAGAATAAGGGTTTCTATTGGTTTATTTGTTTTTTAAACATTGTTCTTAGAGGATTCTTTACAATGTGTTTTAATCATATTCATCTCCCACCAACTCCCCCAAGATTACTGGTTGATCCTTCTCTACCCAGCTAACTTTGTGTCTTTTTGATATATTAAGAAACAACAGTTTCTTTAAAATGTCTGTTGAGTCTACATTATGCTCCCATGTATTCTTGGTGTGTTGCCATGCATTGGAGCACAGTCAGCCTTCCAGAGACTACACCCTTAAAGAAAACTAACAAACACACCCTCTCCAGGCAGCTAACAATACACAGTAGTTCCTCCGCTAAGGTTAGGAATCCATGCCCCCTCTCCCCTCTCACACATGCTGGCATTAGAAAGCACCATCCAGGCCTCGTGGCACACATATGTAATCCCTGGATTTGGGAGCCACTGGGACAGAGGAATTTCAAGTCAGAAGCCACCCTGGGCTACAGGATCCTGCTGCTGTTACTGTTGTTGTTGTTGTTGTTGTTGTTTTAAAAACTACCTAGAAAAGCCAACTGAAAAATACTACGTAAGGCTTGAGCTTTCAAAGGCACCCTTGGAAAGCCAACTTCTTGCTTATGAGTTTCTAGACCCTTATAAGGACCTTAAATGAACACTCAAATCTATTCCCCATCTCATCAAGAAAGTCATCTCATTAATCATCATGAGAAGACTGAAAAATAAATCTTGACCCAGAACAAAAGCACATCTTTCATGGTAGAGTTTCTTTTTTCTTCACTTCAAATCTGTGGGTAGACTTTTAAATAAAACTGCTTTTGTTCCACTGGGTTATGGATCTCACGTTTTCTAAGTCTTCTGCTACTTGGAGAAATGTATGTCTTCATGGTGTTTGGCCTTCTTGGAGTGTAGCTGCCATGAATCCCTCTGCACCCAGGAGTTATAATTTGTTGCCTACCTCAAGCTGGAGATCTGAAGCTTGATTCTGGCTCCCTAGATCTCCACAAGTGAGAGTTGCTGAGGAGCTGGAGAACTAAGTGGTTCCTCCTCGCACTTTTCTTTAAATTTAGACATTCATCAGGCTTGTGTGGAAGGAGACTAGAAGCTAAAAATAGAATCCAGTTGGATAAGGTCTGGAATACAGAACCCAGAGTAGACAGCAATTCCCCAACCCAGCCAGGAGGACTCTGGCATTCAACTTCCTCTGCTCTGAAGTGTACAAGATTCAGT
The DNA here is from genome assembly GCF_978045245.1 of Mus caroli. Taxonomy (NCBI): domain Eukaryota; kingdom Metazoa; phylum Chordata; class Mammalia; order Rodentia; family Muridae; genus Mus; species Mus caroli. The sequence goes on along the minus strand of NW_028227269.1, from coordinate 69,986,868 downwards.
TGTGTCTTAAACACTCACTGTGAACCAAGAAAACACGGGAAACTCGCTGTCTTCTCAATGGCACTGATTGAAACCAGATAGGGCTAGTCCTATTTCTAAAGCCGGTGAGAGTCCCTTGTCCTTAGAAAGAAATGGATGTTTCTTGGACTTGGAAAATGTCACTCATAATCTGCTGCATTTTGACTACATGACCGGGTGCACATGTGCACACACACACCACACATATGCACACCATAAGCACAAGCACAAGCACGCATGTGCACACGCACACACACACATTCTTCCTCATGCTCTGTCTCCGCCAAGCTGCCTTTGAGATCCTATTCCCTTTTGCAACCATATGACCTCCAGCAACAAACAAGGGTCATTTCCTCAGTAAGCCAGGCTTTGATGATGCTGGGCCATTTAGGTTGGAGCTGTGATCTGACTTTGTCAAAAGCCATATGGTTCTGAGAGAAAAGCAAGGAGTGGGAGCAGGCCCACCAAGATCACAAGATCTGTGACAAACCGAAGCTGCAAGTGTAGAGGAGAGAGGAGATGAAGGCAGCACTGACTTTTTTTTTTTTCTTTTTTGGCTAAACACCAGTTGAACACAGGAATGCCCAGAGGCAAAAGCAACTTGACTTACAATACATCAATACAACTGCCCATTGTTTCTGGCTCTGTTGTCAACACAGTAGACCAAACACAGCTCCACTTGCAGAAAATCAGCACATGCAAGCCTCCGGATTTTACACTTAGGTGTGTGCCCAGACTCATGGGACCAGACAGTATGAATTACTAGGGTCTCATTATCAGTGGTGTGTTAAATTGGGAACATAAGTCACCCATCAGCTGTCCCTTGCTTCATAAGAGAATTTTATGTATCCCACCCGAGAATGGGTTAGCTGATATAATATTAAAATCATAACAAAAGAGCGATATTATCTTCCTGGGACTAAGCAAGAGCATGTCCATATTTTCTCCTTTGATGTTGCCCTATGCATGAAAACATGAAATGTGCTTCTCTGTATATTAATAGCCACAAAAGTTACTTCCTTGATCCTGCCACTATACACTGTGGCAGGAGATTAGGGGCTGGAGCTGGAAGCATCAAGATTAGTCTGAGAGACAGCGTTCCTCACCTGGGCTTCAAGTAAAGAGAGAAGCATTACCTGAGAAAAGACTGCGGCCTACAAATGCGAAGGGTTTTACCTGAAAGACCTGTGAAGGGCCCAGCCCTAGAGAGGCGGGGCTTAGGGAGCTTTTGCTGTGAGCTCAATGGTCCACTTCTGAGTGCTTTCCCTGCCTTAATAACTAACTGTCTTTGTTTCTAATTCCAACTATACGTCTACACCTCTGGTACAACCCATTGTCCTGGGACACAGGAGCCTGGATTTGGATGGCCTCGGATCTGGCGCCTGGCACTAAGCATGCTTTGTTTTTTGATTTTTGAGGGTGCATTTTTTTCCCAGGCGCGTATTTGTTTGCTTATTTGTTCTTTCCTTCACCCACCATTTCTTTATCTCTTTTTCAGATACTCTCTGAAGCTTAAGCAGCATCTTGGACGCCCTGGGATGTCTCACTGTTTGTCTGCCCTTCGTGCTGATTTTAAAAGGCACGGTTCTCTGTGTATTGCCCTCTAAGGGCAGCTGCTGGGATTTTCAGTGTCCCAACCTGCTCTGTTTGAGAGGGGGGGGGGTGGTTCTTTGTTTCCTCTCAAGTTCTAACAAAGCAGTCCTCCAGCTTCCTTCTGAGTCTGTTTTCTTTTATTAATGAGATTTAGAACCAATCTCCCCATAACACTGTATTCACACAGTTGCCATACATTTGTGAATCTTAACTATAATATTTTTTTTTTGCTGAGCCATGCATTACAGTTTCAAAATATTCTATTTTTAGCTTTAAAAATTCTCTTTGGGAGGATGAAAGACAATAAAGTGAAGAAAAGTAGTGAAGTAAAAAAGTTGATTACGATCATCTCAAGTCAAAACTATGAGCATACAAGTCTCTTATACTTGCCCCTCATACACACTAGGCAAGTGCTCTACCACTGACCAACACTGCTGGCCTTCCTAGTCCAGCACTCTAACCGTGATGAACAGAAAATAGGCCACCAGACAGGAATGACTTAGAACTGGACATTTGCATGCTGCCTAAGTATACTGTATCTTCTAGCATGTATACTGTAGAAGAAGAGAAGAGCGGTGGTTCACTGGTTAAGAAAACACACTATTCTTCCAGAAGACCCAAGTTCAGTTCCCAGCACCATGGTGAGTGGTTTTCAACCTTCTGTAGCTCTTACTCCAGGGAATCTAACAAGTCAGGCCTCATGGATTCCTGCATTCAAGTGTACATATGTTCACACACACACACACACACACACACACACACACACAATTAAAAGTAATTTAAAAATTAAGTTTTTTGTTTGTTTTTTAAGGAAAAGCAAGAACACAAAATAGGTCTCCGAGTTAAGGAAGTAATTTAGAGTTAACGAACTAATATAAGACCCAATCCAACAGTGGGAGAAAAAAATCCTAACTCAGTGGGAGTGGGAGAGAGTGAAATAAGTCCGCTGGGGGGGGGCAAAGTTCCCAAACAGCCAGAGGCAAAGCAGGAACTTCAAAGTCAGCAGGGGAAATGAATAGGGTGTGAAAGTGGAGATGAGCTGGGTCCTGCTTCCCCCCACCCCCCAGATTTCCCCAGAGGTCTGGATAGCATCCATAGTCAACAGCAGATGGGAACACTGAAGAGGGAGGCTGGGCAGGGCTGACAATTGAAGCCCAGTAATGAAGGAGGAGAGGACCAGAGAAGGGGTGAGGTGGTCCAGAAAGAGAAGCGAAGCAGAACGCTAGTAGTTTGTCAATTTTATCTTCCTCTCGGGCCTCGCAGAAGATAAGAGAGGTCAAGCTCTGTCGGTGAGGGAGGGCATCAGGCAGACACTGCAGGGAAAGATTTGTGTTGGGATTCTCCCCACGCTTGCCAGAAAGATAGTGGGGCAAAAAGCCTGTGGTGTGATTGGGGCAGGTTCATGTCTATCTAGTCATTTAGATTCTAGGAGACAGAACCAGTTCTATTCCAGGGGAAATGTGTAGGCACACAAAAATGATTTTGTGCCAATTCTGTTTGGCAGGTCAAGGTTGGATATTACATTCTTCAAATGTGAACATTAAAAAAAAAAAAAAAAGCTCAGGCATTGTGATGTTGTGAGGAAACTACCAACAATGTTGGAACGGATACCCAGAGAGAAAGGGGGAGAAGGGTTAGAGGAAGAGGGGAAAGCTGACCTCCTTGTGGAGCAGTTTCCCTTTAGAGATGGGAAAGGTATAGGAGAATACCAAAATTATATGACAGGAGAATGGTGGAAAGGTAGATGGATGGATGGATGGATGGATGGATGGATGGATGGATGGATGGATAATAGAGGGTTGGATGAATGGAGGGAGGGGAGAATAGAGGGAAGGAGGGAGGGAGGGAGAAAGGGAGGGAGGGAGAGAGGGAGGGAGGGAGGGAGGGATGGATGGATCACTGATATAGACAAAGAGATTAGATGAAAGATAGATAAACCTAAAAGATAAAAACAGGTTGGCTCATCAGGTAAAGGCCCTTGTGACTCAGCCTGACACGTGGGAGCCCCTATAGTAGAAAGACAGAACTGCCTTCCAAACATATGCTGTGACATGCACAGGCACTCAAGTGCATACATGCACAAACATACACTGAATGAATGAATGAATGAACGAATGAATGAATGAATGGATAAAATGTTCAAAGGACAAGGACCATGTGTACAAAACTTGTTTCAATGTTGTAAAAGACTGAGGAAAGACACTCAAATAATCTCTTTAAAATAGAATTTTATATAACCTTTGTAACAACAAAACTCAAACGTATTTATGTAAGCAGTCCAATCCATATCAAAACAAGAAGAGGCCAACACAGCTGGGCCAGTTAACACAGACGAACCAGTGAGCCAGTAACATCTGCCAAACAAATGTGGAGATGACTCCAGAGGCTGTAAATCGAGCCGGCAGCGGGAGATGAGGCGGGAGAGCAGGGCACCGGAAAAAGAGAGAAAGGAAGAGGAATTTAGGAGCGAGAGTGAAGACAAAGGGGTCTGCAGGTGGAATAATAAGAAACTAACAAATACAAGAGAAACACTAGCAGGAGATATGAAGCCCAGGAAATACAAATTAGATGCATGAATACATCTTATAAGGATAGGGAATCTTTATGTGAAGATCAAACCAGCCTATGGCCTGGGAAGGGGTTGGCTGCCAACCTCACTGTTCAACCTTGCAAGTGCTCATGAGAGACTTACTCTCTCAGCTCCAGGTTCTGGCCTTCAGTCTTTCAAGCTCCAAAGCTGAATGCTGCCAACTGTGGGGCAGGATCCGGGGCTTAGGCTCACAGAAACAGACAAAGCAGGACATCACTTTGTACACACAGACACGCTCTCTTCCTGCAGGCGGTCCTGGAAAGTAAGCAAATAACAGTTGGAAGGTCTCTCAGTGAAGATGGTGTTGCCATAAAAAGAAGTCACGGAGAAACAGAATTAAGCTCTCAGACTGAGGGGCATAAGCCTTTGGCGTTTGCCAGCTGTGTGGCCTTGAGCAAGCAGTTTAATCTCTGTGTCTCATCTATTAAATGGAGTATTCTGATATCGACTGCTACATAAGGAATCACACCAAAACTAAGCACAAGTTTAAGACAACTGTCATTTATTTGGTTCACATATCTGCTATTACATACTACATGTGGTGTTGCTGAAGTGATCAAATATGGACCGGAGGACCTATGTACATGATGTTACGAGGGAACTCAGTGAACGATAAGGACTCGGGGTTCACCTTCTGGCCATGGGCTTGTCTAAAGGCTTCCAAGTGCTCTTTAAACCACAATGGCTGGATTCCAAGAGCAAGCATCCCTGGAAACAGAAAGTAAAGGCTGCCAACTTCTTATGCTTGGACCAGAGGTTGACACATGTCCTACTCTATCAGCTAAACAACTACAGGGCACAGATTCGAGCCCCCCAAAGCTCTCAATACCTCTGCTGTGCTGGTGGTTCAAACCAACGAGTGCATAAAAGTGTACTCTTCTTTAAATGTTTCTGATGTGTGTTTGTTGTGTTGTTTGAGACTATTCAACCCTGCTTTAGGGAACAAGAAAACACAAGATGCAAGACATTCCCAAGGTAACATGTAACCTTATGTACCTTCCTAACACAAATGCAGGTGTATGTGATAAACTATTCAGACATACTGAACATGCTATTCTTATATTTTCTAAATTAAAAGGGGAAAGTAAACTGGGAATGGTAGTTCACACTTGCCATTCTAATCCTTGGGAGGATGAGGCAGGAGAACCAAGAGTTCAAGGACAACCTGAGCACATAACAAGATTGTGTATGAAAAGAAATTAAAATTTAAAAGATAGTATCTAAAAAAGGAAAGACAATAGCAAAAGAATGGAATTCTTCTAAAGGGTAAAGGGTAGAAAGACCAACTCGCACTAATATGATATACTAAAACGTAGACTGTCTCTATTCGTGAGGGCTGATTTAACTGCTCACTGTTGACACCCATCTCGGCCCCTTCTGTCATCTGCCTGGTTCAGGGGACTAACTGGCATACTGCAGTTGTCTCCTTCCAATAGAGCAAATGTTTGTCATCGAGCCCAGACACCTTCTGTCTGATTGGACCCCCTTACTTCAACCTCAGCTCCAGTTTTTGTAGCCACATGATTCACAGGGAAGGCTAATGCAGTAGACATCCCTGTGACCATCAAATGGTGCGGGTGCCTAAACATCATACAGACAGCTTACCCCACTCAACCTTCAGTTGTTAGTTGAATTATGTCCTTCCTCTAGAAATGATGAAATTCTAATTCCAGGGACTCAATGGAACCCCAAGGACCTGTGAATATGACCTTCCTTCAGAAATAGGGTCTTTGTCAATGTAATCAAGTTAAGATGATAGCATATTAGATTGCTGAAGCATTAAATCTAATCACTAGTGTCCTTCCAAGAAGGGACACTGAAATACACACAAAGAACGCCAAATGGAGTGGAAGCAGAGAAGGGGGTGCTTCAGCTCCATGCTGAAAACCTCTACAGATTGCTGGCCAGTACCGGAAGCTAGAAAGGAACAAAAAGGACTTTTGCCTAGGGCCTTCAGTAGGGGGCCAGCACTTTGATGTCACACTCCCAACCTCCCAAACTGTGAAAGAACAAACATCTATTCTTCTATGCAACAAGTCCTGACAGACAGAACACAAGGTGGAGATCATGTAAAATATCAAATAAATAGATAGATGGATAGATAGATAGATAGATAGATAGATAGATAGATAGATAGATAGATGATAAAGGAAAAAAACAAAAGAAGCATAAATGGAGAAGGCCGAAGAATATATATCCATAATTTATATCAGATTTATCAGATATAAATCTGGAAGGTCACAGAAACAAATAAGGACATCAGCGATGGCAGCAGCCTCCATCTAAGAGCCCACACTGCATCCTAGCATTGTGCTCTGGGTTCTTCCTCGGCTCCCAACTGCAGGGTGGGTTTTCTTAGCACCAAGATGAGAAAATCATCTGCGGGACATTCCATAACTTAGTAGAGGTAGCGTAGGATAGTGAACAACACAGCTAGACTCCAACCAGACCTGGCTTGCTCAAAAGCCTTCATCTTCCCCAGGTTATCACTCAGCCTTCTGATAACACAAATGTGCCAGGAGAGGAGGGAGACAAACCAAATAGATATTTTTTTAGAAAAGCATATGAATAACAAATTGCAAGAAAAAAAAAACCTAGGAAGAGTTCCATCATTCTAACCAACACTGAAAGAGAAGAAAATGGTGAATGGTGGCTGCCTTCTTCTTCTTCTTCTTCTTCTTCTTCTTCTTCTTCTTCTTCTTCTTCTTCTTCTTCTTCTTCTTCTTCTTCTTCCTGCTCCTCCTCCTCCTCTTCCTTCTCCTCCTTCTCCTTCTCCTTCTCCTCCTTCTTTTTTTATGAAGGAGAGACAATCGGAATAATTGTCTCCTATGTTGAGCATTTGTACATCTTGTTCCACTGCCCCACAACCCTTTCTTCTTCTTCTTCTTCTTCTTCTTCTTCTTCTTCTTCTTCTTCTTCTTCTTCTTCTTCTTCTTCTTCTTCTTCTTCTTCTTCTCCTTCTTCTCCTTTCTTCTTCTTCTTCTTCTTCTTCTTCTTCTTCTTCTTCTTCTTCTTCTTCTTCTTCTTCTTCTTCTTCTTTCTCCTTCTCCTTCTCCTCCTTCTCCTTCTTCTTCTATTTCATCTCCTCCTCCTTCTCCTCTTTCTTCTCCTTTTCCTTCTTCCTCCTCCTTGTCCTCCTCATTGTCTTTCTCCTCCTCCTCCTCTTTCTCCTTTTTTTCCTCCTTTCTTTTCTTGTCTCTTCATCTTAAACATATTGTGTGGATGCTCAATAAATAAGCAAGGCATGTGTGGGTAGACACAGCATATCTGGATGAACTGGGAAGCAGAAGGACAAACCCTTCCCAGCTGGCCTTCTTTGTGATGCTACAAGCAGCAGTGGTGAGAGACAGCTTCAGAGGAGTGCTGGGGAAAATGGCATTTGTGGGAAATAAATTAAAGTGAGTCTCAAGTCCAAACATTTAGCATCCCTCACTCAATAAGAACAGATAGCTGGAAAGTTACTTACTAATAGTCTCTGTGAAGGGCACTGAGCCAAGAAGGCTTAAGAGCTGCAAAAGGAATAAAGCTACTTTGTTAGAAAAAAAAAAAAAAAAAAAAAGGAAATAACTGATACTGACTTATCAAAATGAAGGATGCTTTGCTGAGGTCTGTGGCAGATAACTGAATTTTCTTTCATTAAGAGTATATATATATCAAGAAGGTGGACTCCAGAAAGTCAAATAACCCCATTAAAAAATGGGGCTCAGAACTGAACAAAGAATTCTCGCCTGAGGAATACCGAATGGCAGAGAAACACCTGAAAAAATGTTCAACATCCTTAATCATCAGGGAAATGCAAATCAAAACAACCCTGAGATTCCACCTCACACCAGTCAGAATGGCTAAGATCAAAAATTCAGGTGACAGCAGTTGCTGGCGAGGATGTGGAGAAAGAGGAACACTCCTCCATTGTTGGTGGGATTGCAAGCTTGTACAACCACTCTGGAAATCAGTCTGGCGGTTCCTCAGAAAATTGGACATAGTACTACCGGAGGATCCAGCAATACCTCTCCTGGGCATATATCCAGAAGATGTTCCAACCGGTAAAAAGGACACATGTTCCACTATGTTCATAGCAGCCCTATTTATAATAGCCAGAAGCTGGAAAGAACCCAGATGTCCCTCAACAGAGGAATGGATACAGAAATTATGGTACATTTACACAATGGAGTACTACTCAGCTATTAAAAAGAATGAATTTATGGAATTCCTAGCCAAATGGATGGACCTGGAGGGCATCATCTTGAGTGAAGTAACACAATCACAAAAGAACTCACACAATATGTATTCACTGATAAGTGGATATTAGCCCAAAACTTAGGATACCCAAGATTTAAGATACAATTTGCTAAACGCATGAAACTCAAGAAGAATGAAGACCAAAGTGTGGACACTGAGCACCTTCTCAGAATTGGGAACAAAACACCCAGGGAAGGAGTTACAGAGACAAAGTTCGTAGCGGTGATGAAAGGATGGACCATTTAGAGACTGCCGTATCCAGGGATCCATCCCATAATCAACTTCTAAACGCTGACACCATTGCATACACTAGCAAGATTTTGCTGAAAGGACCCAAATATAGCTGTCTCTTGTGAGACGATGCTGGGGCCTAGCAAACACAGGAGTGGATGTTCACAGTCAGCTATTGGATGTATCACAGGGCTCCCAATGGAGAAGCTAGAGTAAGTACCCAAGGAGCTAAAGGGATCTGCAACCCTATTGTTGGAACAACATGATGTACAAACTAGAACCCCGGAGCTCTTGTCTCTAGCTGCATATGTATCGAAAGATGGCCTAGTCAGCCATCAATGGAAAGAGAGGCCCATTGGACTTGCAAACTTTATATGCCCCAATATAGGGGAATGCCAGGGCCAAAAGAATGGGAATGGGTGGGTAGGGAAGTGGGGGGCGCTATGGGGGACTTTTGGGATAGTATTGGAAATGTAATTGAGGAAAATATGTAATAAAAATATAAAAAAAAATGGGAAAAAAAAGAGTATATATATATATATATATATATATATATGAATGACCGAGCTGATGAAAGCCCTCCTGACTTTGGAAGGATATGAGAATGCTGTGACATGTTTAAAAACTGATACAAAGAAAACTTAAAGGATGAAAGGAAGCCAAATCTGTATTTTAAGAAAAAAAATTCTCCCAGCTGTGGTAATATAAAATGCTGAGAGAACTGGGGAGAAGAGGCCTGGAGCCAACACACAACAATGAGAAATGTTTGTGGCAAAGTCAAGTGACGAGAAAAAAAGGGGGAGCCAAGAAGGATGGACTTTCTTCCTGTGGTTACTCAAGTGTTCAGAACCAGAGAACATAATGAGAGTTTGGAGGACACGAGGAAGACTAGAGGGCAGGGGGCTGTGTGTAAAACCTGAGCTGGAGAGCAGGCTCAACAGGTAAGAGCACCTGTTGCTCTCCTAGAGGACCTGAGTTCAGATCTACAATCCTTATCAGGCCTCTTAGACTTATCTGTAGTGGCAGCTCCAGGGGACCTGGCTCTCTTTTCCGCCCTCTATGGGCACCAACAGACATGCTCCTGCCAGTGATTCCTGCCCCACAACACACACACACACACACACACACACACACACACACACACACACACACACACAAATAAAGTAATACATCCTTGAATGTTAGACATGTTAGAATGTTAGACACAAATAAATATAAAGTAATAAATCCTTGAATGTTAGACCCCAGCTCCGAGTTTTGGGCTTTCTTAGAGTTCAACTTTCCTCTCCCCCCCCCCCAACATGTAACTGTATCTGTATCTGCATCTCCCTCCCTCCCTCCCTCCCTCCCTCCCTCCCTCCCTCCCTCCCTCCCTCCCTCCCTCCCTCCCTCTCCCCGTTCCTTCCCTCTTCTTTTTTTCCTTTCTAAGTTTTACATAATTTTCTTAACCTCCCTGTGCCTCAGTTTCTTTTCAGGTGTAAAAAGAAAGGAAAGACTTTTATGTGGCCTCACCTTCTCCCAACTGACGCTCTTGCAGAGCAAATCAGTTGAGTGTGGTAAGTTTTCATTTGAGCTCTAGCTCGTGGGGAAGAATCTAAATGTTCATCATCATGACTGATTTTGTAAATTAACCTTGGGAAATATAGACCAGATAGCCCTGAAAGAGAAATTGCCAACACTATATAAGGATGTGTCTAAAGGGTGGGTGTAAAGGAGAAATGCAAAGAAAGAGGTGGGTCAGTGCTAAGAAATAAAAGAAAAAATAGCTCTTAAACAATCTATTAAATAAATTCAACTAAAAAAAATATATGGATTGCCCAAGCTATGAAAGGGAAGGTCTCTGGGGTGAGGCAGACTCTTCTTTGAGGTCCCAGCGAAGACAATACAGCTGCCTAGGATCCAACATTCAGTGGCACAGTAGAGAGGGCCATAATGAGGCTCTCAATGAAATAATGAAGCCTAATGACAGCTGATTTAAGACAGAGGAAACACAGTGACAATCTGAGGTCACATCCTAAACACACATCTATAAAGGGCAGTTCAATTACAGTATCTCTATATCCTAGACCCCTGCTAAAAAGAATATAATGGTTGTATATGCACTGACAAGGGGGAGTCCTTCACATGATGTTTAATGACAAAGTCCAGAACACCATACATATTAAATTACTCTACTTTATGAAAACATCTTATATGATTATATGTACATAGCAGAACCAGATACAGTAGTCTAGAAGATGAGGTCTGGGTGCTGAGTGGCTTTCTTTGTTTCTTTGATTACTTACCTGGAAATTTTTGCTTCTTTTAAAAATTGTGTTGTAGCCGGGCGTGGTGGCGCACGCCTTTAATCCCAGCACTCGGGAGGCAGAGGCAGGCGGATTTCTGAGTTCGAGGCCAGCCTGGTCTACAAAGTGAGTGCCAGGACAGCCAGGGCTACACAGAGAAACCCTGTCTCGAAAAAACCAAAAAAAAAAATAAAATAAAATAAAAATTGTGTTGTGAATTCAGGACCCTGTTCAAGCAAGCAGAGAGCATGCTTGGTATACACAGGACCTGGGTTAAATGTCACTACAGGAGAGAGAGAGAGCGAGAGGAGAGAGAGAGAGAGAGAGAGAGAGAGAGAGAGAGAGAGAGAGAACAAAAGTAAAGAGTAAAAAAGAGTAGCAATTTTTTAAAAAGCTTGCAGGTCTACTACTTAAGTAAGTAGCCTTGAAAACTACTTGTTTCTCTATGCCTCAGTTTACCCATCTTTAAATGGCTAATAATCTGACATGGCTTCAAGGAGGTCACATGTAATTATCAACAGTGCAGATAGATACATGACACTGGGAACCAGGTTTGCTATCCAAAGCTCTCCAGGTCTGTACTACCAACCCTCTGTGATGCTTGCTAGCTAGCTAGGCTTTTGGCACAAACAGGAGTCATTTCAGAGAACTGAAAAACCCAAATGGAGAAAAACAGAATTCATAATTTGTCAAAATGAAGAGAGCCTTCCTGGAATTCTTACAGTTTTTGTCTCTCTGGGACAAACTCAGAAGTGTAAGATTCTGTAAGGTTTTAACTCGAAGCTCAGTCGGTGGCTCAGCCAGCATTCTATTCAGTCTCTGGGCTTTTCACTGTTGAGCCTTCTGATCCCAGACCAAGCTGTGCCTTTAGCTTTCCTCTTGCACTCTCAGCCCAATCCTATTTCTTTATAAAGTATGCTCACCTGCTCATTTCTTGCTGTTAGGTCTGAATATTTTTAATTAATATTATAAATGGAGCGTTTTTCCCATTACGTTTTAAATCTGATCTTTGCATACAAGGAAGCTATGAGGATGAATCCCACCAGATACTAAAATGTTACCCATGGAGCTAAAGGAATTAGAAGTAGTTTATTAAAGAAAAAAATGAGTCGATTAAGCATAGACTAGAGAATATAAAAATAACTTTATAACACATATGGGGATCCAGTATATTACAATCAGAAGGGAAATGAATTAATCTGTACATTACAATGCAAAAACTAGTTATCAGTTTAGATAAATATAGATCCCCATCCTCTGGCTTTACAGTAAGCTAATCTAGATTAATTAGAGACTTTGATAAAACTATTAAATCAGATTAATGGGTGACTTAAAAGATAATGCTATTATAGGAATAGATGAAATTTAAAATTCATTAATTTTAAGTGATGGTAAAAAGAAATGGTTTCGAGGCAATACGTATAAAACTTAGACTCTATAAAGGAAAGTTAAATATTTATGTAATTAAATCATCTGGGGGGGCTGGAGAGATGGCTCAGTGGTTAAGAGCACTGACTGCTCTTCCAGAGGTCCTGAGTTCAATTCCCAGCAACCACATGGTGGCTCACAACCATCTGTAATAAGATCTGATGCCCTCTTCTTGGCTCTTTTCTAGGTAGTGGGCCTTCATGAGACATTGTCATGAAGCCATAGGCATCTCTGTCCTAATAGCCTTTTCATGTAGGGTCCTGTTTTATATTTGGAATCTCTCTCAAAAGGCTCTACACACACACACACACACCACAGTAATCAAATAACAAAATATGTCAGTCCTGGTTTGCTTTTCTGTTACTATGACAAAACTCTGACCTAAACCAGCTTGGGGAGGAAGGGTTTGTTTTAGCTTACAGTTTACAGTCTGTCATTGAAGGAAATGGAAGTGGGAGCTAAAGGCAGAAACCTGACATCATGATTGGACACACAGGCCACAGAGGAGCATGCTTACTAGCTCATGTCTCCCTGCCTTGCTCAACCACCTTTGTTATCCCAGGCCTATCTGTCCAGGGAAGGCACAAGGCTACAATTGCTGGGTCCTCCTACTTCAATTGTCAACTAAGAAAATGCTCACAGACATACATGCCCACAGGCCAATCTGATGAAGGCAAGTTCCCAACTGAGATGTCCTGTTCCCTGGTATATGTAAGTCTATGTCAAATTGACATAAACTGTGATGCCTTCCTACAAGGAGCGGTCTATCCCCTGCTTCCCATGACGAAAGTAATTCACTGGGCAATACTAGGAAATTTGATAAAGAGATAACTTAATAATTGTCAATATACATAGCCCCACCACTTACTACTATACTTATATAAGTTAGGCTATCCATAAAATATACACACTGATGTTTCTCAAATTACAGTAGGGTTACTTCCCAATAAACCCATCATACATTGAAAATATGTGGAAAAATGCACTTACCAGATCCAACCCCTTTGAACCTTGTCACACCTTGGCAACATAGCACACTGTACTGTCACACCGTGTGATCATAGACGACTGGGAACTGTGACTGCTGCTGTTTAGCATCCTAAGAGGACAGTGCACTGTGCGTGTCCCCTTTGAAATCTATAGAGTTAGGAAAATCCTTATTTTGAAGTAACAATATAGGGGGACATCTATAAAATTTACATGAGAGGTAGTGTATATTGTATGTGTATAGTGTGTGTGTGCATTTGTGCACTTGTATGTAGTAAGAATCAATATGAACCTATGTTTAGTCTATGGTGGTCTCTCAGGTATCTATTGCTTCCCAATTAAAACAATCCCTTTGGAAAGAGGAGAGAGGCCAATATGATTCAGGAAATAAATGAAACTCAGAAAGCTCCTGAAAGTTATGAAACTTGCAAAGCCCCTCTCCAAGGCTATGAAGCCAGTTAGCAATGACGGGGGAGAGAGAGAATGCTCTCCAACCAGAGCTGATACCTTCAGGCTGTGTAAAGAACTCAAGGTGTACACAGTCCATGCATCATCATGCATACTGGGTTGGACGTCAGTGGTGCAGTGGCTTCTGAGTCACCCATGTCCCTGCTACCCCATAAACTCGCAGGTTCACTGAGCTAGACTTGAGTGGAATCGTGCCTTTGGTCTGCTGTCCAGCACTTACCTGGGGTGAGTAGACGCTGACTCACGTCTCCCCAGGAAAAGCCTCATAAAAAGTGTTGAGTACTTTACATGTATTGTTTTCTTTAATTCTCACAATCATGGATTAAATTAACACCATTATACATCCCATCTGTGGCAGATTAAACCAGGCCACAAATTCTTTGGCATTCCTTCTGAGACAGTGTGAGAGAGAGGTCATCCGACTCTCCGCAGGCTCTAGGATTGCTTTGGTGACTTCATAGGGAGGTGATGTAGTGCTAGTTTCCAGGCCCAAGCCTTAGGAGCATCCTCCTCTGGTACCCTCACTCTTGGACCCTGAGCCTTTTACAGTGGTTCTCAACCCCTTTGGGGATCAAATGGCCCTTTCACATGGGGTTACTTAAGACCATTGGAAAACACAGATATTTACATTACAATTCATAACAGTAGCAAAAATCACAGTTATGAGGCTACGACAAAATAACTTTATGGTTGGGGGTGTCCACAATGTGAGGAGCTGTATTAAAGGGTTGCAGCATTCAGAAGATTGAGGACCACTGCTTATGACACCACCTAGAAAGATGCTCAGCCCAGCTTCTAGCCAATCTCCAACAAAGCGCCAGACAATGAGAGAACTCTTCCTGGATCCTTTAGAGCTAACAGCTGCTAGCTGAGTACCACCGAGCATGAGGCGTACCAGGCAAAGGAGGTCTGCCCAAATGCCTGGCATACAAAGTCATGCAATTTAGTACGGTGGGTACTGTGTTATTCCATTCAGTGTTTAAGTAATTGTTACACTGAAGCATGTAACTGGAATTCCCATCTCCCAGATGCAAATCACAGTGAGTAAAGTAACTCTTTCTGGATCACACACCTAATTAACAGCTGATATTCCAACCGAGGCAGCCTGACTCAGAAGCCTATAATCTTACTACTCCATTGAATTCTTTTAAAATGATAATGAACTTTTAGAGAGAGAGAGCAGCGATAACATCTTGATTCTCCTTAGCAGCTACTCTAATTCCTAACTAATGAAGAATCTGTGCCCAAGGCCTATGCTTCCCCTCCCCCTTCTATTCACAGTTACCTATTCATGCATATTTTCACATCCTTCTGAATTTTAAAACGTGATAAGTTCCTCTAATGGATTTGCCTGCATTTAGGACAGTGGGGGAGAAATCCCCGTTTCTCCTCTGTCCTTAGTGTTGATCATATCAGCTAATGCTGGGTAATACCAAAAGGGCAGACTAATTCTGGGCTTCAGGAAGTTGATTTCTATGGCATTAAATTCAGCTTAGCAATTTTTCAAGGAAGCAGAGGCCCTGGGGGCTTGGAAGTTTCTATGATAAGCTATCATGCCATCTATTTCATATTAGAATGAATTATTTCCCAATGAGGGGAAAGGGGTGGGCAAAGAGATGTGATGACCTTCTTTTCAGACAAATAGATCTGTACCTATAAACTTTCTGGAGCCAAAAAGGTCAAGGGTCAAAGACCCAGAGGAACAGATCAAATCAAGGGATATAGACTAATTAAAGACTACAGCAATGTGCACACTGTATAGACACTATTGTTTCCAAGACATAAGAAACAGCATTATATGTGACATCAAAGGAAGCCAGATTTCTGTGTGTTATTTTGTTGCTGAAGGATGTTTTCGAAACAAAGGGGTAACAGCTGCATGGCCCAGCCTAATTTTCTGAGGGTTGCCTTTAAAACATTTATCTCTGCCTCTTAAAGATTCATCATATTAAAGGACCCAAAGGACAAACAGGCAACATAAAGTTCATGAGCAAAGCATTCCTAAATATAGTCATGTAATTAATTCTTAAGTTTGTGAAATCTCTGCATAAAACACAGAATTCTGAGACTTTAGAGATTAACCAGTCAAATGATTCTTAAGTAGTAATGCTCAAATTCTTTTCCACTAAAAATAAAAACATGCATCAATTGTGATGCCAACATTTATGAGGTCCTGGGTTCAATCTCAAACAACAGGTGAAGCATTCATCCTCTAAAAGCCTCGGGTGAAGAGAAACATTCTAGACAGGAAAGTTGACTTCACTGGCGACATCTGTAGGCTGTTAATGTCTTAGTTACTCCTTCATTGCTGTGAAGAAACATCTTGACCAAGATAACTCTTATAAAAGAAAGATTGAATTTAATTGGGAGTCTTGCTTAAACTTTTAGAGGACTAGTCCATGAACATCAAGGTGGGATGCAGACAGGAATGGTGCTGGATCAATAGCTGAGAGCCTTACATACTGATCTGCAGGCAGCAGGGAGGGAAAGAGGGAAGGAGGAGGGAGAGAGAGAGAGGGAGGGAGGGAGGGAAGGAGGGAGAGAGAGAGGGAGAGGGAGGGAGAAGGCAGCAAAGAGAGACTGAGGCAGAGTAAGCTTTTGAAACCTCAAAGCCCACCCCACCACCACCACACCAGGTAACACACCTCCTCCAACAAGGCCACACCTACTAATCCTTCCTAAACAGTTCACCAGCTGGGACTAAGCATTCAAATAGATGAGCCTGTGGGGCCGGCCTCATTCAACCACCACAGATAGGTTCTGGGTCACTTGTGATAGGAGGTCCAACACTCCCTCTTTGAGTAGTATCTACCACTTTGAGACTATAGGAGAACTGACCTGCTGTTGGAACCTCTATCCCCAAAGGTACCCGCTTTCCATTCTATGGCATTCCAAGCCGTCTGCACCCCTGTGTGCACAGCCTCCACTTCTTTGGAGAAAGTGTGGTCCTTCGGTTGCTCTGATGAACAATTCTGCTTCTGGAGATGTGCCTGACTGTCTCATTTCCAAATCACCTCTATCAGATCCCATCTAATATTTGGTGCCAAAACCCAGGAAGGGTTTGAGGGTTCTATACCTCAGCTTCTCGCTTTCTCTCAGGGCAACCATTCTTTCTCTCTTTTCCCACCTCCTTCTCTTTCCTGAGACCCAAATCATTGAAAGCAGGAGTACTCGCCAAGCTCACTACAGCTTAATGACTAACAGTCACGACTTGAAACCTTAGGGTTTGGTGGGCCATGTAAACTCAATTTGGGTCTTTCCCCCTCCTCTACCTTCCTCTATCTTTCTGTCTTTCTGTCTGTCTGGCTTCTGTCTTTCTGTTCTTTTGTCTTTCTGTCTGTCTTCTGACTTCCAGAGCAGACGTTCTTCACCATAGCTTCTCTCTCCCCAACTCTGAGAGCCCGCCCCTTCTCTTGACTGATTTCCACCCTCTTCTGTGAATTAGGCTCACTGAGCCTGCCTCTCTCCGATCCTAGGTGGTGACTTAGGGAAGAACTGTAGCCTCCTTCTCCCCTGCCTTCCTAGATGGGTTCCAGACCGCCTGTGCCCTTTGGCACGCCTAAAATTAAACTTCAAAACTTTGGGTCTCTCTGACCTCAGATCCACCACTCTCCTTTCACTCTCCATTAATATCTGGTCCGTATATCAAATGGACAGCAGCTACCTGTGGCCTGAATTCAGTACTTTTGACTTCTAAACCCTCACAGCCTTAGAAACGTCACTAGACAAAAGGTCTAAGACCTTCAAGCGTCTTTTCTGGCTTCACCAGACTCTTCTCCTCAGCCCTTCATTTGTGTACTTCAGGCTTCATCAGCTCAAACTTCTAGATCCAGTTCCCTGAACTGGAAGCCCCCTCCCCACCAAAATCAGAGCACATTAAGTTATGTTAGGAAATTTTCCTGTGCTTTTTAAGCTGAGCTACTGGCTCTGTCCGGGACTTGGCTTTTCCACTCCAGACTCAATGTCCTCCAAACTCCTGACCTCAAGTCGGCCCCCTAACACCGTGACTGGAAAAAGGAAAGCAAACAGCCTAGTTCTCTCCCCATCCTGGAACTGGGTCAGCACCATTCCTTAGGAAGTTACTCTTCTGGAATTCTGGGAGAAGCCTCCTGTTGTGGTTCTAATTAATCCATCACCTTCTTATGGGCTCAACTTCTTGAGCTATGACTATAAAATTCCTTCCTGTGTTTTTATTTTGGTATTTGGCTATACCTGCCTAGGCCATTGGTACCATTTTGTCCTCTATCCATAGAACCCTAACTAACTAAAGTGTCTTTTTAAAGAAAAAGATGTAACAATCCACATTTGGTTTATAAAATAGGAGATTTCCCCCCACCCCCCAGGGATTCATACCCTGATGAGGGATGGGTTCACTTTACCATGTAGCTGAATTCCCCCTTGAACAGTAAGCAACCATGTGGTTTGCTGCCATCTTGGCTGGGGGACTTCATCAAGGTAGGAGCAACCATGTGACTTAGATGCCATCTTTGCCAATGATATCATAAAGAAGGCAATGCCATGTGACTTCACCACCATCTTGGCTAAAGTTGCTATATGCACTAGCCAAAATGGCAGCATCAATAAAACTTCATGGTCCCGATGAGTTCTCTGGGGATCTCTTTTATATTACTAAGGATCAAATATGTGACCTCCAAGGTATTTATTTTGTGACCCTATGTTAGGCATTGGTTCTAATGCTGTCTCGATTCAATTTGGCTCCCAAAAGGCCCCCAGCTGGACTTGATTGGCAATAAAGAATTGCTATACAGACAGTGGTTGGGCAGGTAGACTGAGGCAGGAGCTGGAGATTTGTGCGGGCTGGAGACTGGAGAAGGAAGAGGGAACATGGCCATGACTCAGGGAAGAAGGATGGGATGCAAGAGCTGTGGGAGAGAGAGCCAACCAGCCATGTAAGAATTCAAGTAAGTGGCCACTGGCCACTTCCCAGATTGGGCCTGGGGTAGCAGGGAACCTTTAGGAGTCTCAGGAGTACTGCAGGGGAGCATCTGCTAGCAGGGAAAGGTTTAGGAGTGTCCAGCCTTTGAGCAAGTCACAGCCTGTCAAAATTGACTGGTGTGTGTGTGTGTGTGTGTGTGTGTGCATGTTGCATTCTCAAATCCAGATTGCTCCTGGACAGGTGCAGGCGTGCGACCCTTCCGGGAGCCAGAGTGGCTTAGCCCTTTACTGCTACAACTCTAATGCTTTGTTTTGTTTTAATTTTGATATAAATGATACATTTATTTATAGGTGTCTGAAGAGAACCTAAAGACCTCTCCCTGGCCACAGGCCTACAATACTGGCATACTGACAAAAAAAAAAAAGGTAACACTTTGAGATGCATAGGTCCCAAAAGAGACTCAAGGAACAAAGTGTCAAGTGCTAGACAAGATGTCGCCAGTAAGGGGCTGCTATGGCAGGCTCTTCTGAGTCTCAGTGGCTGTTATTTCTGTCTGGTATCTCCAGCTCCACTTTTCTCTAACTGAGATTAAAATGTTCTTTTGCCCCTAAATGTTCATTTATTCTACACATTGTGCCCTTCCCCCAGCCTTGAGCAGGCTCAATAGACCTTAAGTGTTTACCACAGTTGCTCTTCCTCGGATCAGGTGGAGGTCCTCCGCCTTGTGGCACCTGCAATTTCCTACAGGATCAGACTGCATGCTGAGCTTGCTTTACAACATAATCCAGCTGAAACAAAGGATGGGTCTGTGGACTCTCCCTATATAAACACAGTGCTAAATATTAAACGCTGAGCCTTGATCAGAAACCTTTGTCTTGTCATTGTCATCCTTCTCTCACCCGCCTGTCCTTTTTCATTTTCAGTCTCCCTTTCAGGTTCCCCGTTCATCCATGGCTGCTGGATCGCTACAGCACGTCTCTGTTTTGCTTCTGGCCAATCTAACAATATGTTTACTAAAGATCTCTGTGTTGTGTTCCTGTCACAATTTTAAATATATATATATACATATATATATATATATATGTATATATATATATAATATAACCCCAACAAGAAATAATGTACAAAAGCTTAGTTTATTAAAATATATAGTCTAGATAACTATGTATATCCAGACTGTCTGTCCACATCTGATTATAGTTTATTTAGGTTTTTTTTTTTAACATGATGTATTTTGTATACCAAACTGATATAGAAATAAATGCTTATGAAAACTTAAGTTGTTAACTTGGCCCAACTTCATTTTGTTCAAAGTAAAATTAAAATTAAAAAAATAATAATGATGGCTAACTGCTGGATTTTCCTTTATAAAAATTATCAGGAGTTTTTACATTTAAACTTTTTATATCTGCTTTTAAGATCAAGACATACATAACTATACAATTCTGACCAAAATGTTATTTCCTTGATCTTTATCCCAATTCTGGTTCTACGGGATAGTCCTTACAGCTCAAGGTATAAATCAACCTCGATGGATGATGGCCTCTACTCCAGGATACAGTTTTCCTATTGGACAATCGCCCTTCCTTTAGATAGCAATAACCTATGTCTGTGCTTTTAAGTGTGTTTCATATAGAAATGAATTGCAGAGAAACACAAGCATTTTAAGGGTTTTGGGGTGCACTTTTGACCACAATGGCCTCTTTAAAAATAAATCAGCAATATTTTTTTCTAGATCCTTGCCTTATTTAGGCCTATGTAAAAAGAAAAAAGAAAAACTAACAAACACCTAGTATTTGTTCCTTAGAACACAGGGTCTCTGTTCTTTTATAAGTTAAACAACTGCACCATCATACCTTCAGCTATACCAGACTATAATGATCCCAGTGGGACTTACTAAATGTTAATATGTCAGAAAAGAGATAAACAGGTCATCCCAGCCAGTTTTATATAGAGGGGGGAAAAAGGCAGAGAGAGAGAGTGTGAGAGAGAGGTCAATGAGACTATAAAATGTCCTCATACATACTGAGGAAAGGCTTTTCAGTGTCACTGCTTCTGGGTCCCCTATACTTCCATCAGTACCCCCTTTCCAATCTCCTGTAATAAGCCCAATAAGCTAGCTGTGTCCCCAGGGTGAGCTTTTCTTTGTCATTGGGACTTATGAAGACAGAATAGACATTGCCTAGGAAAGCCAATGCTAAGAGGACCTGCCACACACTACATAGCCACACACACACACACACACACTATATATATATATATATATATATATATATATATATATATATATATATGAACTTGTCAAGATCTGCTCTGAGGTTTGGTAAGCTAGGCTACAGAAAATTCCATACTTTTCCTTTGATACGTTGGGCTTGCTAGAACATACATTCAGACTAGTACTAAGTGCTCCCATCTGTGAGAAAGAAACATAATACAGTTGACCAGAAAATGAGCATGGAATCCACTTTATCAGCATTTTTAATATAGCTCTTAAAATAGTATCTAAATATAGGCTTCCCACACCAAATTGGAAACAGATGTGCATCCATGTCACATCCTGGTGCTTGTCCATTTCCTGATGACCCTCAGACTTCTGGAGTGGACTTTTATTTTTCTTCCCCTTCACAGAATTCTGATTTACACAAAATTTAACCACCTTTTTCTTCATTCACTCAAGATTGGGGGGGGGGCTGTTTATTTGTTTGTTGTTGTTGTGGTGGTTGTTGTTGTTGTTGTTTGCCACAGTGGTAAATATAGACCACTCTCAAAAAGTAAAGTAAAAAAATCCCCTACTGGTTTGGAATGAGTGCCCACATTTCAAGCACTGATATATAAGTGGGAACCTAAGCCCAGTGCCAGAGGCAGCCCAAGAGCCGTGCAAGTGTCCATTTCATCTTCCCAAACTGGATGGTCAACAAACAGAGCTTCACGCGGCAGAATGCGGATGATGACTGGGCTGGCCTAATGTGGCCTAGCAAAGAGCCAAGAAGTCATTAGCCAGTAAGAAGGTGAGACGTTAACACAGGATAGCGTCAATGTGAGCAATGTCGGCCTGGCAGGACTCCCCTCTCTCTAAATGACTCTTTCTTAAATGCTTGAGAAAAGACTTTGGCTTTCTTCACTGGGCAGTCACTGTCCTTTGGCATCTTGTTTATAGTCTGTTAACAGGCTTTCATTTTCCCTCAGACATCTTTTGAAAAAAATAAAATAAAAGAAGAAGAAAAGAAAAAGAAGAGGCCATCTTCATGACCCCTGTACAAATATCACAAATTCTAATTATGCAACTACAAACCAAGGAATTTTGCCGTAACATCTTTATGATGCCTTCTTAGAAAACCATTAATAAATCAGACCCTTTGAGGGGGAATGCATTAGGAAGGTTGTTAAAAAGGAACCTTTGATCAATCTAAGAATTTTTGACAACACAGATAATCATCTTCTAATGGACTTCTTTTCGAAATTCACGTCTTTAGGATAGATTGCTTTTAAAAGGGGACACCTATAATTTTGGTTCATCAAGATCTCAGACACTCTATTTTAAAGCAGGCTTTGGGAATATCAAAAACAAAATAATATTAGCATTAGAGTGAATTTTGGTTTTTAAATAACAATGGGAAAATACAGTTGTGTTGCTATAGACCAAATGTGATCATAGGAAAATGAACTATAGCTCGTCATTCCTCATGGTTAACTTAATGGTGATTTTTTCCCCTTGCACTGTGATTAACCAACATGTTTGCACCTTCACAAACTAAAAACAAATTCAGAAATGACAAGGAGTAAACTTCCCACTGATGGGATTGTGATCAGATAAAGCAGTCACTGCACAGACAGAGCTATGGGTTTTCCTTTAAAAGTTGACTGGAGTTACCACGTGATCCGCAACACTGCTTGCTAATTGTCAGAAGAGATGAGATCAGGGACTGAGCAGAGATTTACCGGCCGGTGTTCAAAATGGTGGTATTCAAAACAGCCAACAGGTAATGACAACCCAAAGTCTATCAACATTTGAATAAAGGAAATCTAATAGATATAGCACACACATACACATACACACACCACACAACATACACACACACACACACACACACACACACACTGTCATACTATTCAGCCTTAAAACAGAAGAAAGTTCTAGACAAGGAAGGTAGCTGAGAAGTAAATTGTCAGTGTAAGAGTTTGTTCTCCAGTGCTGAGGTTGGGTTGGGGGATAAAGAAATTCTGACTCAGGCTGCAACAGGGATGAATTTTGAAAACATTATATTGATCAAAACAAACCAGATACCAAAGGACAAACATTGTGTAATTCAACTCATTTGAGTTACCTAGAATAGTAGAGTTTAGACAGACAGACAGACAGACAGACAGACAACACATAGATGCACACCGAGTACTGGGGGGAGGAACAATGAGAAGTTCCTACTTAATGGCCCCAGAATTTAGGTTTTCAAGATAAAAGAAAGAGTTCTGGAGCCAGACGTTTGATAGGCACCTAACAGTGTGGATTCACTTGAAGTCACTGTGTACTGTAAAATAGTTCAAATGGAAAATTTTATATTTATGTGTATTTTACTGCAATCTTTTAGAAAGTGTGGCATTTTAAAATGAAAATTAGTGAGTTTTGAATTAGAGCTGTCTGAAAAGGAAGCTCACATCCCCAAGAGTGGTGCCAGCCCCGCCCCACGTAGCCAGCTCCAGATCATAGTCACTCGTGCTGTCTGGTGCAGATCGAGTCTCCAACCCAGGAAATGGTCTCATTTTCTTTTATCCTGGTGGTTTGGGTCTAGATCTACTTATAAAGGACTGCTTTGGAGTAATAAGAATTTAAGAGAACTTACTGTTTGTTTGTTTTTTTCCACCATGACATGGTCAGAACAAGAAACAAGACCAGTTGAGGAAACAAGAAAGAGAGTTCTAAAAAGCCAAGAGCATCATCTCCACCAGGGGTGAGCAGTCTAAACCAAGGGAGAGAGCTTGAGTGGGCACACAGTCCTAGGCTAACACCAGAGAAAAGAAAAGAAGGTATCATTGTGTAAAGTACCACACGATCCACACCTTTAATATCAAAGTTGAACCCACTCCACTTAACACTGTGTCTCGTAGCGAGAATTTTGGTTTCTTTAAAAACACAGAAATATTATAAGACTCTGTTTTCATTTTAATCCCAGGTGTGGGATATAGAGCTGCTTTAGACTGTCCATAGAAGCAGACTATGATTTGCCTCATGCTCTGGCAGGGGCATGGTTTTGCCAGCTGTGGATAGTTTCTGCAGCTGTATGGCATTTAGAGTTCTGGGGACTTTTCAGACAGTATATAAATGCTAGGGCCCTGAGAGGCAGGGTTGTTATTGGTTGGGTGTTGGTGGTCATAGTTTGTTAAGTAGTCATGTACAAAGAAAGAAGGGGAGGAGGAGGAAGAGGAGGAAGAGGAGGAAGAGGAGGAAGAGGAAGAGGAAGAGGAAGAAGAGGAGGAGGAGGAGGAGGAGGAGGAGGAAGGAAGGAAGGAAGGAAGGAAGGAAGGAAGGAAGGAAGGAAGGAAGGAAGGAAGGAAGGAAGGAATAATTAGATATCCTTACAGTGAAGATCAAATTTGCTCCAAGGAACTCAACTCCCCTAATCAGCAGGAAGTAGTCTAACTTTAATGCACCCCCTTCTCCCTCTATCCTTTTTTCTCTCTTTTCTAGTGTTAAGAAGTTGAAAGGGTGGAAGAAAAGGGATGGGAAAAAAGTGGAAGAAAGAAGAACCCACAAAGTAGCCAAAATACCAGCTACAGTGTAAGAACATGGGGCTACCCAAGAGCCATAAATTACATAGAAAATGAAAGTGCCAAGTTCTATGTTCTCATAGAGAAAAGATACAATGCATTCTGCAGCTACACGTGGAGCTGAGACTGACCCAGCAGCCGAGCACCTCAGAGGGATGTCGAGAGAGTACCTCGTAAATATGTCATCAGTCTACATTAGAATTGTAAAGCCACAGACGGAAAAGAAATTGAAAGACAGCGTCACATGTGGGATAATAGCATAGCAACAGGACGTATTATCAGCGCTATACGTTTGCACCTAAGTATATAAAGACTGTGATTTCCCAAGTGGTTACAGGTTGTTTGGATAAATTCTTTGAACAATCTCTAATCGAACAGAATAGTAGAAATGCAGCTGAAAACAGGGATGGCAAATTGCAGTACATGCTGACTTCAAACCCCCAGGGGTCAGAGAAAAATGAAGCTGACTGTAAAGATGGTGCCGGTCTCGGGATGTTATATGAATGGACAGTTTCAACTGTTCACAAACTATCACTCGGCACCAAAAATCCTGAATTATGTAAAAAGCAATATTGAACCAGTGAGCATTAAAAATAGGCTGAAAAAAATTCTGTGCCTGGTGATTACATTAAGCCTGGACTTGACAAAAGCCACCTAGGAGGTCCTAGCTTTAATAAACACAGCAGAAAATAGCAATTCCGGGAGCTAGACACAAAATAAGCAAGAACAGGTAATTCAGTAACTGACGTGTGCTTAGAAGAAGCTTCCACATCTTGCAGCACATGAATTTGATGTATATTATAGCTAGAGAAAGTACAGCAAGAACAAAGACAGTCCTCTGTTCTACAGTCGCTGGACATGGCTGGAAACAGATTAGTTCCTTGGCAAGCGCCATTTCTAAAAGAATAATCTAATTTTTAAATTTGGTGTTGAGAACTGTGAAGGTATAGAACTCATGTATGTATGTGTGTGTGCACTAACCCCGGCTGATCTTGAACTCGATACATTGAGTATGACTTTGAACATCTTTCCTCTTCCCATACTGGAATTACAGGTGTGTACCAGCCTGCCCAATTTTATGGGGTGCTGGGGATCAAACCCAGGCTCTATGGATGCTAGGTAAACTGTACTAATTGAGTCACATTCCAGTCCCATGTAATACTAAAAAACAAACAAAAAAAAAAGCAAAAATATAACCTTCAAATTTCACCCCAAATGCAATTATTAGTTTAAAGCAATTGCTTTGAGGAAAAGCAGTTTTAAAGCATGGAGCAATAACCATGTATTTTAACAAGTTGTCCTGGATAAAAATAACATAGTGGCTCCTGAAAAAACTATAAAAATAGTCCACTTAGGAAACAATATCAAATTATATAGAGGAGAGCATTATCAAACATTATTTGGAGCTAATTTTAATTTTCTTGGAGATAAACATTGTTACACAAATTTCAAACTATTTAAACAAAGGAAATTGATAAATTATCCAGTATCCAATTGAGTAGAGATATTTGGCAGAGGTTCTTTTCTCTCTGGTCTCAATAAAATCTTAAGTTGGATTAGAGAGCAAGGAGTCAGTTATTGATATCAGAAGTTCTGCTTTAAATAGACCAAGATTGTGCTCAGATACACAAAGAGCTGCAGGGATTGGCTCTAAAGCCAGAAAATTATAAGCTAGAGTCAGCTTAGAAAAATGCAAGCTACCATAGCATGAGAAAATAATTTGAAACTAATTTAATTCCATGAGAAAGTATGGCCATTGGAAATGCCAAGGAGACTCTATACGAAATAATAGGCAGAATATTAAGTAACTACTTCAAGTATGATAGGAAGGAAGAGTGAGCCAAAGCCTCCCGGTGCCATTTCG
Organism: Mus caroli; assembly: GCF_978045245.1. NCBI lineage: Eukaryota > Metazoa > Chordata > Mammalia > Rodentia > Muridae > Mus > Mus caroli. The sequence goes on along the minus strand of NW_028227269.1, from coordinate 69,960,505 downwards.
ATTTGCTACTTAGGGCAGCCAGCCATAAGTAGATGCAAACGATTAGATAAGGTGAGATTGACAGGCCTTTCCTCACCCCCAGTCCAGCCATTTTCAGCTCAAGCAGCAGGAAGAGAGAAACACACACACACACACACACACACACACACACACACACACACACACGGCAGATTGCTAAGGCGGCTGAGCTGTTTCCACGAGGCATCTACATTCTATTTGCCTTAGTAGAAGGTGTGAATCTGTGGCTGATGATGATAACATGAGACAGGCTTGCTGGAGAGGCAACCCGGAGCCGGCAAGCCATCCACAGAGCAGCTCTGTCTCCTCCCGCGTGCAACCCAGAGGCTGAATTATGAGATCCTTCACACGCACCCAGCTCTCAGCCTCCATGTGGTTTCTTGCTCCTTAGCAAATAAGCTGCATTTAAACCAAAGAGCTTGCTGTAAACTTATGGAATGCATTACTCTTTGTGGGAGAGGCTGAATGCATGCATATTTGGGGGAGAAAACCTTAAACTCTTTGGGTTCTTATTACTAATTAACATACTCTTGGTGTTTGCAATTGTTAGACACTGTGCTAAGTACTTTCATAGATTATCTCATTCAATGCTTGGAAGACTTCCTCACAAGAGGCACAATCATCATCACCCCTGTATAGCCAGTCAGTGGTCTAAGAGAGGGATTTGGCTGTAGGGAGAGAGCTCAGTTGGTAAGGTACTTGCCTTACAAACAAGAAGACTGAAGTTCAATGTCCCAGAGCCAAATTGATTTTTGATTAAATGCCAGACACGGTGGCAAGCATTTGTCATCTACACACTGAGTAGGCAGAGACAGGTGGGTACCTGAAGCTCACTAGCCAGCCTAAGCTACCTGGCAATCTCCAGGCCAAAAACCAAGGTGGCACATGCCTGTGACCTCAGTATCCAAGGAATAGAGGCAGGAGGATCAGAACTTCAAAACCATCATCGGTTATATACAAATCTGGGACCAGCCTGAGCTACACAAGACTCTGTCTCAAAGGAAGGGAGGGAAAATGTCACCTGAGGAGCAAGAGCCAAGAGTACCCTGTGGCCCACACTTGAACATGCATACATGTGCACACACACCATTGCACATAGGTGGATCTCATGTTCATACAGAGACAAGACGGACACACAACTACTAAGTGGGACAATTCCTAGGCAAAGTTTTGTGCTGGCTAGTTTCATGCCAACTTGACACCAGCTACAGCCATTTTGGGAAAGGATACCTCAGTTGAGAAATGCCCCCAACAGATTGGCCAGTAGGCAGCTCCATTGTGCATTCCCTTTATGGATGATTAATGTGACCGGGCCCTAGTGCACTGCCACCCCTCGGCAGGTAATCCTGGATGGTATAAGAAAACAGGCTAGCAAGCCATGGGTTGCAAGCCAGTAAGCCATACCCTCCCGTGGCCTCTGCATTAGCTCCTGACTCCAGATCCCTACCTGGAATCCCTGCCCTGACTTCCATTCCTGATGGGACTGTGGTTGGCATATGTAAGCGGAAATAAACCCTTTCTTCCTCAAGTTGCCTGTGGTTGTGGTGTTTTTATCACAGCGATAGAAAGCCTAAGTAAGACAGTCTGCAACTGTCCTGGCCTGAGGACATAGCACACTGTCCTTTGAGAAAACATGTCAGGGGATGGGGCATCAAAGCTGTTATCATTACTGAACACCAGGTAGGCCGGGCACTTCACAAACAGCCCACTCAGCCTTCAGTGGCACTCGGAGACACGTGTCGTTATCCTCCTTTTGCAGATGAACAAAACACACTGTTCATCTGCAAAATAGCTTCTCAGTGCTATAACCACACCTGGATTGCTAACACCGGACATGTGCATTTGAGTCCAATCCTTAACACACCGGAAGGAAGATATACAACCAGAAAAACAGAAAAGTGTGCACATGTTCATATCCTCATGTCTTGTAGCTAACCACAGGCCAGTGGTTCTTGTGGGTTGCTTTTGAACTTAACAGCCCTCAACTACCCACCATTATCTGCGTATGCTGTGACCTTCCCTCTGGAGGGCAGGAGCATTTGGTATGGACTTTTAAAAAGGAGAAAACCATCACCTCCCACACCACAGATGCCAAAGAGGCCTCCTTGTTCTGTGCATCTTCTGGAGGTGTGTAGGGAGGATGGGCGGATGAACTAGGCTCAGCCAAGAGGCTGTTCTCTCTCAGAACTCTGAGCGTGTGAGGAAGGAAAGGATGGCTACAGACACATTCCGCACGGTATGCCCGGCCAGCTGTGCCGTAGCTCTGTCCCTTGATCTTGAAGCTCTTGTGGCTTTGCATTTTCCAAGCATCTCCTTCTTCCCGTTAGACATTTTAGCCCCAACTATTCTTACAGTGAATATTATCCTTGATTTAAAATAGACAGACTGCTTCTGTTGCTTGCAACACACAAGCCTGTGTGGCACTAGCCTGAGGGCAGAAAAGGACAGAGACATTAACACAGCATTAAAAAAAAAAAAAAAACCCACATCCTTGTCAGAAGGTTCTTCAAGTGACAGGCCTGTCTTCCAGCCTCCCAGACGCTCAAGCACCACGGCTCAGTGTCAGGACAAAGTCACACCTCCGTCCCCAAAATTCTTCCAGACCCTCCTTTGAACTCCACTAGCTTTAAACACAGATGTTCGGAGTCACAGTGTGATCACTGAATTCCACAGCCTTTTCTGTTTGTCTTGTAGACATTCGGCCATCCAGGAGGAAGTCTTTTGAGTGACAAGGTAATAAATATCTTTCAGCTATTGCACATACAGGAACAAAAGGTATTTTCCACTATGGCCATAGCTGCCTGGATGAAATGAGCGCATGAACAGCAGCTGCGTTATCTTAGCTTCCCTTACTCCTCTGCCCTTCTAGACGCAGACATGGAGAAGCGCATAGCCGCACACACACTGTCTGCTCAGCACCTGCTTTTCACTCATACCAAAAGTCAACCACAAGTCAATGCTTCTCTAAAAGGAATAAAAAGGAGCCATTTGAAGAACTTCACACCCTGAAATTTTATCTACATTGGGATGAAAACCACCCCGGGCTATTCTGAACTTTTCTTCCCACACATATACCTATGAGAACATGGAGAGATGCCCTGGACTGTGATGCCCTGGAAGGCAATGAAGCAGGAACTCTGAGCAAGTCTTGAAGAGAGCTGGGCAAAGTCTAACGGATGTCCCATGCAACCGCTGCAGGAGGGTCGGGGACAGAAACCCCAGGCCTTCTCAGCATGTCAGATAACCATGATGTGATTGTCCATGGTAAGCTAGGTGGAGCACCTGTGTGTCTGAATCAGAAACAGAGATGAAGATGTCATCTGCATTAGAATGTCCCACATTTCCTGGCAGTGTAGTGAACAGGAAATATGACTCAGTTTCTTTTTGACATCTTAGTCCTAAAAATGTCATTGTAACATGAGAATATTCTCTGATATTATATAGAGTCTAAAACATGTCAGTAGAAAGATGCTTACACAACAACAGTGGACTAACATTCTACATGGAACCAATCTCTTAGAATTAAAACAATAATAAAAATCACTTACCTAACTGCAACAGAAAATTTTCTCCTTGTTTTGCCTTGTGTCTCACTACCATTTATTTTACTTTTTTGCAACACAATGATGGCAAAGTATTGTATTTGCATTGTGGCCCATTGGGTAGCTCATACAACCCAGTCAATAGAAAGCTCTCCTCATTGTGAGAGGTCCGTGAGAAAAGAGCTCAGGACGGTAGATTCTGTGGCTATGGTGATCTAGATCTCTCCCTGAGATTTCCACAACACCTCCAGGCTGGTCTCCTGATGATAGGTTGGCTATGTCTTTCTGTGTGTGCGACGATAGACACTGTATGGGTCCGTGCGTGGTAGGAACTCATCAGAACTGCTCTCAGAGTTGAGAATAGGAAATCTGGAATTAGAATTGTTAAGTGTGCTTTAGCCTCCCCAGTCCCATGTTTCCCTGGGGTCCTCCACTCCACAGTCCCAGCCTGCATGCCCTCTTGGGCTGCCTGCCCTCTCTGGAGTCATTGCTCTCCTTGATACAAAGCATCAGTACCAGCCTGCTCTCAACCCTCGTGTCTCATGTTCAGCCTAGAGTTGTCATTGTCAATGTTACAGAATGCTTTCCCCAAGCAGGTAATTCTGCAATGAGGAATTCTTGAGACAAACCTTAGGAAGATAAAATTTTCTTTCCTTTATTATAGGGAAGAAATGAGAATAAAAAACAGTACCAGTCCCTGTGTGCTCCCAACACACATGGAATGTACACCCCAGGATCACTGTTAAATGTCTGAAAGACACATAGTACCACATCTGATTTAGAATGTGGGGTTTTTTTCTTTACAAGTACATAACTGTGATGACATTTAATTTATAAATTAGGCTTGGCAGGAAACTAACAACAATCATAAAACAGAACAATTTTAACAATATACTAGGATAAAATTGCAGCATTACTACCCTACACTTTGAGAGCACTCTTAAAAACAGAGTGGCTTAGACACAGTTTGATAGCCATGATGGCTAGGAAGAGACTAACAGCTGGTCCTATACACAGTGTGGATACATTGGACAAAGGAATAATCTACATCCCAAGCAGGACAGAACTCACTGGGGTCAGATGCCACAAGATTTTATCACACTACTCAGAATAATACGTAATTTAAAATTTGTGAATTGGTATGGTGGTTTGAGTGAGAATGGCTCCCATAGATTCATATATTTGCACACTTAGTTCCCAGTTGCCTGGGAAAGATTGAGAGGTGAGGTCATAGGTACGCCCTTGTTGGAGGAGGTCTGTCACTGGGAATAAGCTTTGAAGTTTCAAAAGCCTATGCCAGGCGCTCTCTCTCTCTCTCTCTCTGTAAAGCTCTTAGCTACTGCTCCAACACCATGCCTGCCTGCATGCAGCCATGCTCCTTGCCATAGCAATGGACTGACCCTCTGAAACTGTAAGCAAGCCTTCAACTAAAGGCTTTCTTCTATAAGACTTGCCTTGGTCACGGTGCCCCCTTTAAAGCTAAGGCACTTGGTTATTTCCGGAATTTTCCATTGACTAATTTCAGACCATAATTGACCATGCACAAGTAAACTCTCAGAAAGCAGACACAGATACGAGGATAGACTGCATTAGAAAAGGAAGGAAAGCTGCCATGGGGTGTTAAGGGACAGTTACCATTTCTGGGTGTGGCTTGTGGCTCCATACTCTCAAAGGGCCCGATTACCAAGACCCTCAAATTATTCATTTTTATTATATTTTCTTGGGACAGAGTCTTGTATATATATCCCCAGGCTGAGCTTGAACTTGCTAGAGTTAAGAATGCCCTCTATCACTTCTTCCACCTGACCTCCTCTTCCCAGTGCCGTGATGACAGGTATGCAGCATCATGCCCAGCTAGTTCAGTGCTGGGGACAGAACTCAAGGCTTTGTGCACATTGGGAAAGCACTCTACCTACGGGGCTACATCCTCAACCCTACATTATTTGTTTATGTGTGCATTTTATTTATTTTATTGATATAGTACTTATGTATTTATGAGGTACAATGTAATATTTTTGACTCACACAGTAAGCAATGGCCAGTTCAGAATAGTTAGACTTTTATAATTTCTTAAAAGCAGAAACACTAAAAATCCTCTGTTGTAAGTATTATGATATAGTTAATATATTATTCTTCACTATACATACTCTGCTGCCCCACAGAATACCATTTTTAACATAGCTGTAATACTGTACCCATTAATTAAACTTTTTCCTTCTCCCCTCTCCACTGCCTTCCCACCCCTTATAATTACCACCCATTTCTGTGAGGTCAGCTCCATAAGATTGCCCACGTGAGTGAGAGGGAGAGAGAGATGTGTTTGCCATTCTGCACCAGGCTTATTTCATATAAAATAATGTCCTATAGGGCAGGGTGATGGCTCAGTGGCTGGGAGCACTTGATGCTTTTGCAGGGGACCTGGGTTTGTTTACCGGCGTCCACAGCTACTCACAGCTACTAACAACTCCAGTTCCAGAGGATCCACCACCTTCTTCTGGCCTCCAGGGCTGCTGCATGCATACGGTGCACATAAGGCATAGACATTCAAATGAGTAAAATAGTCTCCTATGAACCAAGCAAGGCCTGAAAGTATTTTTAACTGGGATACGGCCCCACAGCTTCCACTTAAACCCATGGTGACCGTTCATAGACACAGCCTTGCCTTGTGTCTAGTGACCTGCCCAAGGAGTGTTGTGTTGTTTCCAATACAAAGTTCTCATAGCTATTCGACTCTATATTGAATTCTCTGGCTTTCTGTGTACAGCCGTTGCTCTGGTATTGTGAGCACACCATTGTGCTTGTTATTGTGAAGCATAATTCTGAAAGCATAATGGGAACGATTTATTAGGAAATTGAAAGGTGATAAATTTCCAAAAATGTAGGCAGACACTCACGCAAGCACGCGTGCGCGTGCATACACACACACACACATACACAAAGCAGGGAGCAAAAAGATCATCTCTTCAAGACAATAGCACTCCGGCTTTAAATAGCAACACACTGCCTTCTAATTTCAGTGTGATGTGTGCAGAATTCCTTCTCTTCCAATGCCAAAACCTGAATGAAACATGCAATAAAAATCACTGCCTGAAACACGGTGATAGCATTCAATCCCCTGGCAACACACTAGAAAGGCTTTCAGCTTTAAACCCCAAACTGCCACACGGCTGCTCTGCTCCTGAAATTATTTATTCATGCCTTGGTTTATAAAGTCCTTTTTATAAGCTTTCTATCGGCTAATAACGGGCTGGAGCACTTATGTTCTCAGGCTGACAGATCCCACATTTATGAGGCTGAAGTCCAATCTTGGCAGAGTGGCCGCCCAGGGGTGCCGTGCCAGTGGCTAACCGAGTGGCTTTCAGTGCAGAGAGGAGGCTGTGGGGACTGAGGTTGGAATTCTGCTGTGACCAGAGGGATGGCACGGGGGCCTGGAGGGAGGAAGGTGAGATTGTAGAGTGAGGACGGGAGAGGAAGAGTCAGCACAGAGGGAATAAATCTGTCCACTACATACCAGCGATCATTCATTAGCATTACGCTGGTTTCCTTTGTGACAATGAAAAGCTGGTGGTGGCTTACTGAACAAATTAGAAATAGAAGCAGATTAACACCATACATTATATACTTAGACCAAAGTAATTTGGAGGACTTTAATATGTATTTATTCATACGCAATTTATCTCTTAGCAAGGATAAAGCTACAATGAGAAGAGTGGGTTATTACACCCCATTCTAATTTAATCACGAAAGCAGGACTGCCAGCTCCGAACCCTTGAATAGACCAACCCTTCCCTAGCTGTTCTGACTTGACTGGTTCCTACTGTGAATGCTCAATGCACTGAACACAGTCATGCATTTCTGTAAGCTCGCTGTGGGGGAGGCTGAAGCAGGCCCTCTATTCAAGGTCAACTCCATAATGAGACTCCATCACAAAAAATGAATTCTCATAGTGTCAAACAACCTCTCTCTCCTCCCACTCACCAGCTATAAATTGGACTTGTGTGTGCATTATGTGGGGGTGTATGGTGAGTGTGGGAGTGTATGGTAAGGGGTGAAGGTGGTGTGCAGGGAAATGCAGTAGGAGTATGGTATGGTATGATGTGTGTATATGTGTGTGGTGTACACATGTGTGTGCATATGCAGGTGTGTGTGCATGTGTGTACACATGGGCATGGGCACATGTGTTTGCATGTGTATATGCATGGTGTGTGTACACTTGTGCATATGTGTGTATGATATTGGTGTGGTGATGGTATATGTGATATATGTGGTGTGCGTGTCATGTGTGGGCAGTATGTGTATTTGAAGAGATGTATGGGTATGATGTGGTGTGGTATATGTGTATAAAGGAGTGTGTGTTGTATGTGGTATGTGTGTATAAAGATGTATGTGGTGAGGGCATGTGGTGTGAAATGTACATGGTATGTAGAGGGGATTGGGGTATGTATTTGACATGTATGATGTGTGAGAATATGGAAGAGGTGGTATGTGGCGTACAGACATGTGTGTATGTATGTGTATGTATGTGTATGTCTGTAGTATATAGTGTGTATGCTAAGATGTGTGTCTACCATGTGTGTGCAGGTGCTCTGTGTGGGGGTGTGTATAGTATATACGGGTATAGATATTATATATATATATGTATATATATATATTATATATATACACACACACACTACATGTGTGTGTGTGTATTCCATAGAGATTGAAGAGTTATTTGTTTTTACCCCCTTTAAGTAGTAATGTATATACTATGAATGCCATGAGAATATCTTCTTAACATTTAATATTAAGATCACCACTCTATATTGTGATAATGAAGCAATTGACAGTTGCAGGTTCCCTTTGCTTTCAATAATATTAAAATAATTTTAAGATCTTACTGATAAAATTCCCTTAAAATATGATTGTATGAACATACATGTTCTATAACATTACTCAGTATGGCAGTGCCTCACCAGGGTGACACCAGTCTTAAACAACCTGATCTTTGCTGCTGAGGAAAGTGTTGATTTTGTTCTTAATGCTTCTGTGCAGTTAGATCAGTTCTCTGCCATCCAGTGCTGGTCCCTTTGCTGTGGTCCACTGGCCTTTCTGCTCTTCTCTTATTCCAGACCGGTCCCACCCTGAACATCTACACTTGCTGTCCTCGACTTTCCTGCCTTTGCTAGCCTCTGTAATGACAGCTGCTCTCTCCAGGACAGACCTGGTTTGACTAGCTTTGGGAACATAGCCTCATCTAACGTTGTCTAATTTCTAGGCTCATTAGTTTATAGGCCTGTCTGTTTAGGGCTCCCTACCAAAAAGCAGAGCCTTTTTGAGCAGGGGACTCTGTGGTGGTATGAATATGCTTGGACAATGGAAAGTGGCATGATTAGGAGGTGTGGCCTTGTTGGAATAAGTGGTGCCTTTTTGGAGGAAGGGAGTCACTGTGTAGGTGGGCTTTGAGGGCTCCTAGTGCTCAAGCTCCATCCAGGTTGGAAAGGACCCTCCTGGCTGACTGCAGAAGGAAGTCTCTTCCTGGCTCCCTTTGGACCAAGATATAGAACTCCTCCAGCACCTCCAGCACCATGCCTGTCTGCATGCTGCCATGCTTCCTGCCATAATGATAATGGACTGAACCTCTGAAACTGTAAGCCAGCCCCAATTCCATGTTTGCCTTTAGAAGAGTTGTCTTGGTCATGATGTCTCTTCACAGCAATAAAACCCTAACTAAGACAGATTCTTCAGTCTTTTCATGAGTGTTGTCCCAGGGCCTAGCCCAGTGCCTCAATAGCAGCAGAGACTCAGCAAATATTTACTGAATTAATGAGTCAGTCAATCAATGAGTAAGAGAGAAACAGAAGAAAAACTAGGGCTTAGGGAGACTAGGAAGCTTCACAAAGTCACTCTGACATCGAGGGAGAGACAGACAGAGAGACAGAGACAAACAGAGAGACAGAGACAGACAGAGAGACAGAGACAGGCACAGAGACAGGCACAGAGACAGAGAGACAGAGAGAGACAGAGACAGAAAGAAGAGAGAGAGAGAGAGGCAGAGGCAGAGACAGACAGAGAGACAGAGACAGACAGAGAGACAAAGAGACAGAGAGAGGAGAGACAGAGAGGAGAGACAGAGAGAGGTAGATACAGAGACAAACAGAGAGACAGAGACAGACAGAGAGGAAGCGAGCAGGATCCAGTATTAAACTGCACTGTTGTATTTTGATTGCTCCGTGGCCTCTACAACATGTAGCATCTCACAGACCTTGTAAGACCCTTCCTTTTGTCTGGAGTAATGACTTATAAATATTGTGACATACAAAAATAGCTGAAATAGTATGGCATTTACTGGATGAAAGTTAAGAGGTCTAACAACAAAATGGCATGAAAGGGTGCTATGCCAGATGGAGCTTGCATAAGCAAACAGAGGTAAAAATCATCCTTAGCCCAGGAGCTAGCCGATGCTCATTTCTACCTGGCACTGGGATAAATAAAAAAGAAAATGGGTCCTCAGTGTGTTGTGGTTAAAATATTTGTATCCTGCTATTATCATTACATCAAAAGCAACAGAATAACTTCAGTGCCACCAAGGCAAGCTGAATAAGTGACTTATTATTCATCATCGAATGGGTGGTGGAAGGAAAAGTTCGCAACAGGAATAAAAATATTATCAAATAGCAAAACAAATCTGAAAAAAAACTGTAAAAGGAGCTTAATTGTTCCTTCTTTTAAGCATCTTTACAATAGATAATTAAGGCTAGGAAATCTTCACTCTATTTCATTCCGCCTTGGGTCATCTTTACAACCTATAATGGATATTTTGCAGGAGGCATGATTTAGCTCAATAAGGCCTTCACCCTCCACTGTGGTATTTGGATACCAGCTGAGCAGGGTATTTGAATACTATGGGATTTGGATACCATCCTGGGAGAGAGGGTGGGCTGGCAGCTAAGAAGACAGGCGTGAGTTTCCAATCCCTACCCACCACTTACTAACTGGGCTAGATGGCAGATATTAACTAACTCTCTAAGCCATGGTTTTTCATCTGTGCGGAAATGACACTAATAGAATGTCCCCCATGGAGCTGCAAAGATTTGGGAAGAAAACACGTGCTAGAAGCTCTGTTTCAGTGCCCACCAGAATAAGCCTTCAACAAGCAGTCATGGACACTGTTTGTACGATGCATAGGCAGAGCAACGGAGCAGAAAGACTTGGACTCGGACAGACCTGGGATAGCACGCAAGGCCCCATCTCATTACTTACTGTTTATGGACTAAGAGAATGCAAAGCTGTCATCCAGGAAGGAATCCTGTAAACACTGTTTCTTCTCAAGATAGAGAGAGAGTTGGAAGACTAAAACCAGGATGGAACTTGTGAGAAGCACATAGACTCTTTTTTCCTTCCAGGAAAACTACCGTAATGTATGTGGTCATAAGGAGTTTAACTACATAGCAAAAGCATTTAAATTCTAAACAGGAAAAAAAAAAGAAAGAAATTTTCCAAAGTGACAAACACAGGCCAGAAGGCAAGCAGAAATAAAGATGTTTTCATTCATGTAGCACAGTGTGTGCCATGAGACCCATGCAATTTTATGTTGCTGACGAACCATGACATGGTCCATAGCCTCAATGAACATGGCAGAAATGGATATCAGAATTGCAAAGGGGGCTGGGAACTTATCTCAGTGGTTAGAGCACTTGCCTAGCAAATACAAGGGACTCTGTTTGACTCTACACTTGGGGGTCAAGGAAAACAAACACCACCATCACGCCCAAAATTACAAATGACCTGAGCTTTTGAGTATGGTGCTTTGTTTTGTTTTGTTTTTAACCTTACTTTCAAGTTAGTCAGTAAGCCTTTACTGGATGCTGGAGAAGGAAAGCTGACCCTGAGTCAGAGATTGGGGATGCTTTATTGATCACAGCAAGGGGCAGAGTACTGGTATGGTGTTCAAGTTCAGAGTACGTGGTATGGTCAGTTCGTCAGTTCCTCCAGCCCCATTCTGAGGACATTCCACAAGGGTAAGATAAAGGCCTGTTCTTAGAGAAAGTTGCATCCCAGGACTAACTGACTGACTGTCCTGGGCAAAGCTGTTTCTGCAGGTAGTGCCTCCAGCCCAGCCTGTTCCCTAGAGTCAGGGCTTATCTTTGTTACTAGAAACAGTAAGCATGCCTGTCCTGTGTTTGCTCATGATGGCGATGATATCTGCTAGACGATCACAGTGCAAACATCCTTAGAAACATCATCTAGAACAAAGTTCCCGGTGGTCTAAGTAAATGATCACCTTGGGAGGCAGGGCCAACAATCTACTGAAAGTCAGCTTTCTTGAAACAGAAAGTAACCCTCCTGATCTGCCAGGTGGCGTGGGACCTGAAGGCTTGTATGGCGGCTCAGCGGCCTCAGCCGAGGTCTTCAAAGTGGTGCTTCAAAGTGGTCCTCGAGTGATGCTATCACCGAGGAGGAGAAATGACTGGCAGTTTTACCTTACATCAACTCCATTCTCTACTAACATACAGTGAAAATCAGAAGCCTGTTCATGACAATGCCATCCTCGCTGTATTGGTCCATTCTAGAGAGCAGGGTCGTGGTCGGGACATCTCCACATGGTCACCATATTAACCACGTCTGCTTCCAGCCTTCTGGGATGGTAACAGATGTTATGCATCCATTCCTTTGAAGGAACAACCCTGTGTGTTTAACATTCCTGGTTCCCTAGCACTTATCTGTGAGCACAAAGACCTCTATGCCTCCTCCTACATCCACATGTAGGAGGCTGGGCTCACTAATGTCAATCACTAATTAAGAACCCGCCCTATGGGCTTACCTACAGCCCTATCTTACGGAAACATTTTCGTACTTGCAGTTCTCTCAGGTTTCCTCCTCCCAAAAGACTTTAGTTTGTGTTAAGTTGACATAAAACCGTTTGGCACCCTCACACTCCAGAAATTTGGATCAGCACCAGCTACTTAGTTGAACTGAGCAACTTTCTGTCTCCTGCAGCATCATTTCTCTGCAGAGAGCCCCTCCCCTTGCAGACAGAAGTGCCTTATGGGATTTTAAGGTTGTGGCAATAGGAACCGGAAAAAGAGGCCGCGCTCTAGACCTGTTTGCCACAGGTAGCTTGGAAATCCAAGGGAGGCAGTGTGTGGCGATTCTGTGACCTGAGACTCTTCTCTCTAACTTGTGACCTTTCTCTGCGTATTTCCTTTCAACATTAAACACTTCAATCCATCCTGTCAAGGCTATTCTTAAAGTAGAATCAAATATTTTAAATTTTTCCCACAGTCTTTCTTTAGGGAGTGTGTGTGTGTGTGTGTGTGTGTGTGTGTGTGTGTGTGTGTGTGTGAACTGTCACAGCCTACTTACTTTTTTTCCCAGACGGCCTTGCTAAATTGCCCAGACTGGCCTTGAAATGTTTTCTTCTTGCCTCAGATAGATAGGATTCTGGATATGCAGAGCCATGTCTATCTAAGAAGACTTAATTTTTAAATCTTTTTTCTAATAAGGAAATGGTACCATCTCCAATTTAAAAATGATCATAGAAACCACTGCATGGTATCTGTAGATCCCAGCACCATCATAGATGAGCCAATTGCCTTCATGTTAAAAATAATGAAATGTCAAGTAACTTGTCCAAAGTCACACAAAAGATCTAGGACAGATCTAGGATTTTGTCCTAGGAAATCCAATGGCCATCTGGGCTCTGAAGCACCAACCACACTGTGAAAGAGGAGGGTTGCCTCATAGGCAACCAGCCATACCCTGTGTATTAAACTTACGTAGCACTTACTGACAACATAGTGGCCTTTTGATCTGTGTGGCAGGGAGAAGAAAACTGAATTAGGTTAGGAAGGATGAAATGTTAACTCCAAAATGCACCATCAACTGCTCAGTCAAACCTTTTCTACAATGCGACAAGAAATCCTCTGTCTAGAGTGATTGACATCAAGAAGTCTTACAAAGAAGTTGTTGATAAGGAAGGGTTGATTCTTGAAATTTTGGTTATATATGCCCTAAAATCAAAACAAACAACATCTGCATCAAGTGAAGGTAAGTGAGCCCAAACATTGTAAAGCATCATCAGAAAGCCAGCAGGCATCTTACACCTGTTACATTGTCATCTGAAGGGACAGCTGCAGGGTGCTCATAGGTATCAGTTATCTTTGTGTCGCTGGGATCAAACATCATGACCAAAGCAACTTAGAGAAAGTGGGAGGGGGTTATTTGAGTCTTACCATTCCAGAGGGATAGAGTCCATCCCCATCAAGTCAGGGAAGCATGGCAACAGCAGCCATGGCAACCGGAGCTGCTCAGAGCTCACATCTCAAACCCCAAGCAGAAAGATAACTGGGTAGAGTAGGTGGCTTTGAAACTACAAAGCCTGTCCTCAGTGCCACATGTCCTCCAGGTCACACCTCCTAAGCCTCCTCAAACAGTGTTACCAAGTAGGGACCAAGTCTTTAAATGTCAGAGAACATGGGGACATCCCATCCAAACCACACACCATCATTCCATTCCCCAAACAGGACGGTATCTATTAGAGGAGAGCTACCTCAGGTTCAGCATTCCAAAGCTGTTACATGCTGCTGATGTCATGTCACTTCAGAGCACCGTGGGGACTGATTTCTACTCCGTCTACTTGCTTTGTTGGAGGAAGGCTTGAAAATCTCCTCTTGCCTCAATTATATCTGTGCTCATTAACATTCAGAGTTGAGAAGTCAGCCCAAGGCCACACACGGTAACTAATACATATAATCCCAGCACTTGGGAGGCAAAGGCAGAAGGATCCAAGGAAGTGCAGTGTCTGCCTGCCCTATATGGTAACCTGCAGACCAACCAGAACTCTGTCCAGAAAAACAATAGAAGGAAAATGAAAAGAAAGGAAGGAAAGAAGGAAGGAAGAGGGAAGGAAGGAAGGAAGGAAGGAAGGAAGGAAGGAAGGAAGGAAGGAAGGAAGAAGGAAAGAAGTGAAGGAAGGAAGGAAGGAAGGAAGGAAGAAGGAAGGAAGGAAGAAGGAAGGAAAGAAGTGAAGGAAGGAAGGAAGGAAGGAAGGAAGGAAGGAAGGAAGGAAGGAAGGAAAGAAGAAGGAAGGAAGGAAGGAAGGAAGGAAGGAAGAAGAAAGGAAAGAAGGAAGGAAGGAAAAGGGAAGGAAGGAAGAAAGGGAAGGAAGGAAGGAGGAAGAAGAGGAAAGGAAGGAAGAAGAGGGAGGGAAGGAAGGAAGGAAGGAAGAAAAGGAAAAAAGTAACCTGATCAAGGATGCAATTTACAACCCCCTCAAAGTATTTACCATGCACAAAAATGAAGCCTCTTGATCCACTTACTTAGGAATCACTTCACAGATGCAGAACCTTATGATCTTCCATGCTCCTGACAGTATGTACCTATGTTGTAGGCATGTCACGCGCACGCACACTCGAGTACACATACACACACAAGATCTCATGGGTTAAAGGTGCCTTACAGAAAATCCAGTTTGCATTGTTTATTTTACAGGTAGAAAAACAGAGGTTTTTCTAACTAATCATTGTAGAAGATTTCTGTCTTAGGCCCTTTGAGCTACTACAATAAAATATCAGAGACTGGAAATCTATTTCTCCCAGTTCTGGAGGCTGGAAAATCCATGATCAAGTTACCCAGAAGTAGTTCTGTGTCTAGTCATGGGCTGGTCTGCTTCCAGGAGAGGACCTTGAACACTCCTTCCAGAGTGAGCAAACAGTGGGTGCTTGTGTGGGAAAGAAACAAAAGGGTCTCACGAGTTACCTCTAACCCTTCCTAAAGCATTAATCCCATCCATGAAGGTGGAGCCTATGACCTAATCGATCCTAAAGACCTCACCTCTTAATTCTATCCACGGGCAGTAAAGTTCCACTGTATCTTCAGAAGAGACATGGACATTCAGACCAGAATGGACTCTGACACAGGGAGAAGTTCATCATCTCAGTCTAAGAAAAGGTAAGACCAACCCCTTACTAGAGGGCTCTTCAGCAAAGCAATTTACTTTGCTTTAGGGTTGCCTCAAGAAAGTTGAGGGGAGAAATGGAGCCAAATATTAGCTGTGACCAAAATTACAACCTCTGCCTGTCCTCCTCCCACCCCCTCACCTCTACTCCAGTTGTTCCTGTGTGGTTCTCTTGTTCTGTCAGCATATTTCCACTTTCCTGATGACTTTGTTTTTAACTTAGGAGATTTGCTAGCCTGACTTAGTTTACATGCCCATCTTTTGACCAAATCATCTATATTCCAGAGACACGGCCCCGAGCTAAGATGACTCTGGCCACCGCGACAGTGTGAGTGCAGAGGTACAGAGACTGGTTGTGGTAGTTAATCTTTATTCTTAACTTGACTGGGTTTTAGAAAGATGTGAAGTCACATCACGGGGCATGTCTGTGAGGATGCTCCCAAGATCTAACAAAGGGAAGAAGACCGTGGAGTGACCAGACAGAAAAGGATCTGGAAGGGGACAGGAAAGGTGATGGGCAATGGGGGTTCATCCCGCTCTGCTTCGTGACTGTGGGTCCATGTGATTGGCTGCTGAAAGCTCCAGCAGCCACCCCTGCCCAGCATGAGGTATCTTGGAACTGTGAACCAAAAGGAAGCCCATCCTTCCTCAAGTTCCTTCTGCCAAGGTATTTTATCAGGGTATTTTTCTGCTGCCAGGGCAACAGAAAAAGTAGCTGATTCAGCTTCCTGCCCTTTGATGCCTCCCCTCCCCCTTTCTTGACAACTCCGAGTCCCCCCTTCCCCACCAAGCTTCCTTCTTTATTTGCATCGATTTGCTTCTGTCTATTTTTTAAGAGGGACACGGTCCCCCACCCCACCCCTGCCCTACTGTGCTAGCTTCTGCACAACCACATGGCTTCACGCACAATGGATGCTTACAGTTCATAAGCTCCCTGGCTCTCAGTGCTGGGCCCTCCCTTCCTCAGTCTGCCCCTTCGAAGGTTGATGGTTGCTATGCTCCAGGCAGAAGGTACATGGCTGCATAAATATTTATTCTGCCAAATATAATCCCAAAACACAAATGTGTGTGTTTCAAAGCCAACTTTAAAAAAAGAAAAAGAAAAAAACTTTAAAATTAAAAAATACCATGTGCGAGTAATTTCATAAATATTGTAAGCCATTTCTTTCCAAAGTTTAGTGCCTTCTATAAAGAAATTCAAAATAATAAAAATTATAGCGTCACTATCTTCCCCCCTGAGAATTGTGGGCATTTTCATATAGCATTTCCAACTTTTAAAAAGTCCAAAAATGCTAATTCTCTGAAATTTTCCTTTTGAACAGGCTGCATTCCTTATAAATCACATCAACTGCCGTAAGGCTCTGTTTTAATGAGAGTTCAAGTAGAAGAGAATTATTATATTCAAAGAAGCAGTGCAGAGTGGCCTAAGAGATGGCTCTGTGGTCAAGAGCAGCGGCTGCTCTGGCAGAGGACCTGGGTTTGGTTCCCAGCACCCAGTTCCAGGAGATCCAATGCCCTCTTCTGAGACTAGGCAAGGCACCCACACAGGACACATACATATATGCAGGCAGACATTCAGACATACACAATATGTTTTCTGTTTAAGCAGTAAGGGATAGATTCGTGACCCATATCCTCACCTGACTTCCCAGATAATGTTTGGGCTCACAGTCTGCTGTGAGCATAAAATATCTCCCTGTTTTCAGTGGAACTGATACATAAAAACCTGAAGTTAATTAAAACTTGACTAACTGAAGGAGCTAAAGCACTGTGCACTTCAACATATAATCCTTTACATGGAACATCTATGGACTGCACAGCTTTTCTAAAGCAAACATACTTGTAAGCAAAATATAAATAAAGGAACCCAAACTATTGGTTCAGACCAAAGAGTTGGGGGAAATGTTAGCTTCCTGGAAAATGTCAGCCTTATAAATTTGAACAGTGACTGGGCAGTGGTGGCACACACCTTTAATCCCAGCATTTGAGAAGCAGAGGAAGGCAGATCTCTGTGAGTTCAAGGCCAACCTGGTCTACAGAGTGAGTTCCAGGACAACCAGGGCTACACAGAGACACTCATCTCAAAATTAATCCATTAATTAATTAAACACAAACCAAATTTGAAGAGTATTGTGCAAATTCGCCAGACCTTAAATTATCTCTAACATCATTATTGATTGCATTGTGATTCACCTTTAGCCCAGAGTCCCCAAGATACCTGTTCACTAGGCACAGTCCTGTGTGTGCATGTGTGCGTGTATGTGTGTGTGTGTATTAATTTCCTGTGTTTGTGTGCATGCACGGAGAAGCCAGTTGTAGATGTCAAGTGGCTTTCTTTCTTGCTCCCCATCTTCCTTTGTGAGATAGATCTCTCTGAACCTAAAGTTCTCTGATTAGGTTAGACTGGCTGGCCAACTCCAAAGATCCTCCTGTCTCCTCCTCCCAGAGCTGGGGTGACTGACACATACTAATACACTCAGTTTCTAATGTGGATGCCCAGGACGGAGCTCTGTCTCATCCTGGCAAGCATCTCACAGGCCGAGCCATCTCCATTGTCCCAGTATACACATTAAGTTCTTGGTCCCTTAAGCTTACAAAAATCCTCCAGTATTCCAATCAAGATGGTCTTTCAAATATGTTAATCTCCAAAACCACAACAAGTTTTGCATAATTATTTGATGAGTTGGCAATCCATTTGTCTTAAAGTCTTTAGGGTTGGGTTGGGTTGGGTTTTGTTTTGTTTTGTTTCCTTTGAGATAGGGTTTCTCTGTGTAGCCTTGGCTGTCCTGTCCTGGAACTCACTCTGTAGACCAGTCTGGCCTCAAACTCAGAAATCTACCTGCCTCTGCTTCCTGAGTGGTGGGACTAAAGGCCTGTGCCACCACTGCTGGGCTCTAAACAAATGTCTTAATTATCACTTAGCAATTTTGCTGGAAACAGAGAGCAAACAAAGAGCAAGCATAGAGAGCAGGCCCACAACTCACTGCATGAGAGGAAAGGACAGGAAGGATCGAGTGTTGTGTGCAGTGTGGCACCATTGTCCCAAGTAGAAAGAACCATGAGCCTCTGGGGCTGTGGCTCTGTCCAAGAGCTGACAGCCCCTTTGGAACTTACACAACTTTGAAGTGGGCAGGGATCACCGGCTCCCTTCAAAACCTTTCAGAGGTTTTCTGTCATCCTGTTCTGAGTCCTGAAATTATACATTCTCAGACAGTGAGTATCTAAGATGTGGCCACAGCTATTTAGAAACACTTCGGAGCATGTGAGCACAATTTCATACTATATTATCAAGGATTCTTATGAAATTATATGATTCATCTCTCTGAATCCCAGGCAGTCCCTCCAAACTGAAGATAGTCCTCTGAAACTTATCAGTAAGCCCTGATTATTCGGGCTTTCGGATTGCTTTTAACAAAGGCTCCCAAAATTAAAAGTATCCCTTGAGACGACATTAATTGGCTGAATCAGACAGGTCACAGATGGAATAGAGGTGTTGTCATTAAATGGCTAACTTGACTAAGCACAATGGGTGTTTTTCCCCCCAGCATTTTCTTCTCTATCTGGGGTTTTTCTGTGTTAGAGATACTGTATCTCCAAGTCTTTCTGGTTTTTCTCTCCAGTGACTCCACCGAAGCAGGAAATCACAGAAGTTGATTCCCTGAAAAGAAACTTCCTTGCTGGCCAGCAGGCTGTCGACTATTGAAAAACTGCTCAAGTTGCATGAGTCAGCTCCACTTTACCTTAACACTACTTGCATTCCTGCTTCAAGCTTGGACCAGGGTGCCGGGGTCCCATAGGAAATCCAGAAGCCAGAATACCCACGGAATACCCAAGATGGATCACCTAATTCGTGTGTAAGAGAAGGGCTAATATGCCTCGTGCATGCATTCTGGAATACTCCACGGGACCCTGGACACCCTGGGACCACCATCCTGAGCTAGCTGGGCACTGCTGCTCAGGAAGTGCAGGCACCAGGCATTGCTAGGGGACCTCTCAGAAGACATACACCCCCTGTTGCCCCAGTCACTGAAATCCTCCTGTGGGAGAAGGGCTCCCTCTGTTTGTGTCTAGCACATGAGTCTCTGGACAGTGTGTCACTGAAGACCAATTTATCCCAGCTCGGTGGCCTGGTTTTTACTCAAGGCCTTCCCTTCCCCTGCTCTCTTCTGGCCCCTCCTTTCCTCTTTTTTTTTTCTTCTTCTCACTCCCTCTGACTTCCAACTTCCTTCCCACCCCCCTCCTCAGGATGTTTATGGGAGCTAAACAATGATTCAAGTCTCCTAACGTCCAGTCAGGGCCTCTCTTCCACCCTCACAGGTAAAGCTTTGATATGAAAGTTCTTCTTCCCGAGGGACAGATCTCACCAGATCTCCTTAGGGTTCTGGAAAATGATTGTCCTCAGGTCTACACATTGTGCCTAAGCTGAAGTCCCTGGTGAGGCCCTTGTGTGACATCTCAACCCTAACAAAGGCTCCCCCCCCCCTTCCCTTGGAAGTGATCAGACATTGGCTTGAAAATAAAGTCACGTTGATCAGAACACATCGTAAAGAACAAAGAGAATTTGATTCAGGAGACAGAAGACCACCCAGGGCAGGCAAACAATGAAAGGCTAAGAGAACAGAAAAGAGGAAAACACAGGAAGGAAGTACAGAGCCATAGGTTCTGACTAGCACAAGGCTTCCAGTGAAGTATTGGCAAGAAGACTCAAAACAGCTTTCATCCCTCACAAGGCCGCATCAGTCACTCCTAGTGAGAACAGGACCAAGACTCCACTCCAGAGCCTTTTGCACAAAAAACGTGCGAGGGCTTGCTTTTTACTGTAATCCAGGCGAGTCTGGGGAGGGAGAGAGTAAGGTATATTCATTTCACTGCCCCACCCCCTCAGACGCAAAGTCCCCGCAGTTTGATTTCACTGATCATAACAGGCTGTTGTGTGGTGATGCGGATGGTTGCAGCCTGCCAGCATTTGGCCCTTTCTGTGGGTTTAATTATTCCCTGGTAATAACTTCTCCCTATTTCTATGAAGAACAGATGATCAACAGTACCAGCTCAAGGCCCTGTGTGCCACGCAGGAGGCGGTTACAGCTTCTTCCAAACACGGGTTTATGAATGTCATGTCCACGTTATTACATTCTCACTGCAAAGCTCTAATATCAATAATAACAGTCTTTCCATTACAAATATTTAAATAAATGCTTTCCATGTGAAGCAGGAGTCATTATTATCAATATTTGGGCGAACAGGAATCCTGGTGACAGCTCCAACAGCTGCGTTCAGCTTTGGCTCAAAAACAAAACACAGAAAAGCTCCCCAGTGAGAAACAAGGCAGGGTTTGATGAGTTCCACTCGGCTCTTCAGTTACAGATTATTAAAAGATGAATTATAAAATTGGCACAATAGTGGCCATACACATTCTTTCTGGACAGCGTCATCTCCAAGGCTCCGATACTCACTGAGGAATCTTCAAATCACAGAACAATTTGCCTCTCTAACTCAAACAGACAGTGTTTGTAAAGCTGCCACACACCATTAGCACGTGAGCTTCCCTGAGCGAGGGTGTCATTACTTACCACAGACAGCCATGGTGACTGATGGCACCACGACAATTTAGATGACACAAAGGTCTGGGCATCACCCTATCCTGATAGGACATGAGATGAAGGCAGGAGGTAGGCAGTACTTTCAGAATATCTAATGAGTGGCTTTAGACTAAGGTGTTTTCCTAGCCAGACACGGGATTTGGCAGTGTATGGTTGTGAATTCTGGGTAAAATTTAATAATATTAATGCTGACTCTATTAGAATGGAGAGTATTTCCAGTAGAACACACTAAGCAGTTATCCATTTTCAGAGTGTCTGCCTTAGTCAGGATTTATCAGAAAAACAGAAACAAACACACACACACGGGGGTGCGTGTTATATTTATTTTTGAGAAGTTGGCTCATATAATTATGGGGCTGGCAAGTCAAAAACCACTAAAGCAAACGGGGAGGCCAGGAAGTCAGTGAGAGTCGATGGTGGTCTTGACATTGAGGTCTACAGGCCAGGCTGGGGGATAGGAGAGGTCCTCAGGCCAGATTTGTGTGTGGTATTCTTGGAGCAGAATGGATCCTTGAGGAAGCCTCAGCCTTTGCTCTAAGGCCTTTCATTGATTGGATGGGCCCACCCATGTTGTAGAAGATAATCTGCTTTACCCAAAGTCTACTGATGGCAAGCATCAGTCATTTCTAAAAATAGCAGCACAGGAAAATCTAGACTGTTGTTTGATTCATGAAGTATTTATAGTACAGCCTAATCTAGTTGGTATATAAAATTGACCGTTACGCTAACATTTTTGTAAATGTATTGGCTGGAAATTGAATGTGTATATTATGAAAGTCAGCATCGTTTCACAACTCAGCTGAGGAGAACTGAGGTCTCCTGATTCATTTGTTCACAAGTCATGGCATCCTCCAGGGCATAAAGTCATCAGAAGTTCTTCAGAGTGGAAGGGACGGGTA
Organism: Mus caroli; assembly: GCF_978045245.1. Classification (NCBI taxonomy): domain Eukaryota; kingdom Metazoa; phylum Chordata; class Mammalia; order Rodentia; family Muridae; genus Mus; species Mus caroli. Next base: position 69,938,508 of record NW_028227269.1, on the reverse strand, counting down.
CACAGGATTGCCATAAGTCTCTGCCCCTGCCTCCCTCCGTCCTATAGTACTTTGCCTGATATCTTAGCTCACCCATTACTTGATCCTCTTGTTCACCAGGCTACTTTTCCATCTGTCTGGTTCCCAGAGAACCCCCACCCCTTGTCATGAGAAGCATGGCTTCCCTCATGGATATGCAGAAGTGGCAGAGAGGATGGTAGGAACAGAGCTCTCCGCACCTCCTCACTCAGTTCCTCGGTCAGCATTGCAGAGCATGGATAGAAGAGACTTTAAAAGACTTTGCTGCAGGTTTGGAGCTAGCTGCAGGATGTCACTGCATATAAATGAGAGCAATGCTGAGCTTGCCTGGTCAGCAGTCCTTGTAAAGGACAGTCCCTAGGATACAGCTCGGTGCCAAGCTTGATTCCCTGCCTTCAGTTCTATCCTTCTCATACCCCCCACATAAGATATTAACTACTTTTGTACTATGACCAAAGCATCCGAGAAAACAGTTGAGAGGTAGAAGGCATAATTACAGTCTCACAGGCTTCAGATGGCAGTCTCTTGTTCCCTGTGCTTGGGCAGAGCACGGCAGTGGGAGCAGGGAAGGGAGGATGGTCCACTTCATAGAGGACAGAGAGCAAAGAAGGGCCTGGGGATCAGAATCTCCCTTAAAGGTGTGACTCACCTCCTCCAGCCAGGTCCCCTGTCCTTACCTCCCAAAATAGCACCAGCAGGAGGGGATCCAGCTTTAAACATGAGCTCCTGGGAAACACTTTATATTCATATCCTGACAGAGGGAAAAGCCCTTCTGACCTTCCCCACAGTAAACTGCCATTCGTCTAGGACTTAACCCTCCCAGGGAAAAATGTGGTCTTCCACAACCTTCAGCAACAGCCTCTCAGTTCGATGTTCCAGGGTAGTGTTGCTCAGTAGCCCAGGCTAGGCTTGGCTGATCTGACAACAGTGTGCCTTCCTGGCAATTCTTCTAACTAACCTTCAAGAAGACACACACACACATGGTACAGACATACTTTATCCCAAGAACAAAAACAGTTCTGAAAAGCAGGATGGTCCAAGTCTACATTAAGAAAGAAAAATATTTTCTTCAAACAGATACCAATCTGCCAAGATTTCCTCTGCCCACAATAGTAAGAGTACTTTATATTACAGAGCCGAGAGACTTCAGTTCCTTTTTCATAGTCTCTCCGTTGCTGATGGCCCTTGGGAATGACAGGGGTTGGCTCTTCTCACAAGAACAGGGCACAGCACAGGCCTTTTTAACTGTGAGGCCTCCTTCTCTGAGTCATCGCCTAAGAGTCTTCCCTAGTTGTGATCATGGCACATGAAAAATTCATGGCATGAAAAGTCACACACTACAATAAGATAAATGGGGGTTCATAAAAGAGGCTGCTGTAGGCTGGTCTGCCATCCCAGGAAGTGGTTGCTACAATATCTCAGCAGGTGTGTTTCCTACATGCTTTACCCCAGGAATCGCAGCAAACCTAGAAGGAGGCTCTCTTTCCATGATGCAAAGGATCAGCCCAGTACCCAATACCCATCCTGTATTTGTATTGTGTGAGTGTGTGTGTGTGCATGTGTATGTATGCATGTGTGTATGTGTGCATGTATACATGTGTGCACATGTGTATGTGTGTTTATGTGCATGTGTGCATGTGGATGTGTGTGTTCATATTCAGGATGATGGAACTATCCTCTCCCAATTATCTCTGGCAAAGAGAAAGAGAAAAAAATCAAGAAAGGCTTTTCTCACCATCATCAGCAATGTCCAAAAACCTGGGCTGAAAAGCTGGTTTATTAGACAGACATTCTTCATAAGCCAAAGATATTTGTCCTCTGTCCTATTTTCCAAGTAGAGGAGTTGTAGGTCTAAATAGCTGACTGGAGAGCTTGACTGCCCTTTTGATGGAAGGAGGGGAAAGCCACCTATAGCCTACTGCTCTGAACACTTCGGATGGCTGGAGCAGCGTTCAGGGGGAAAGTTAAGATAAATCTATAACATGGTCCCTTTCATTTCACCTCAAAGATGAATAACAAAAGAAAAAGCAGGATTTTAGTCATAAAGTCCTTGATAAACATGAAAAACCCTGTTATTTAAGTGCATTTCCTCAAATCCTAGCTTGAGGAAGAGACTAGCATCTTTATTGTTTCCCATTGAATCCCAGTGCCCAGCAAAATGTCTGGCACACAATAAATGCTCAATAAATATTTATTGAAACAATGTGCTCTGCAGACTGAGAGGCTGGATAACTTTGACTGTATTCAATCCCAAATTTAGGGAAATGAAATGCGTCCTACTTGTCAATTACAGTTTAAAGTGATTAGCTAGCAGGAGGCAGCTTTCCTGAAATAAGATTCCAGGCGGCGATCAATCCATCTGTCAGCTAGTGATACAGATATTAAGAAATAAAAAGTATCTGACAAGATCGCTAAGTCCTACCTCCTGCCTGTGTGGAGAAGCAGCTGAAGTGTCATTATCTGCTTACACCACAGGACAAGAGTCCTTCAGCCCCTCTGTTCTCCCCTTCCAGAGTCTGTTGAGAAAAGAGATACCCCCACCATAAAGCAAACAGACCCTCGTGCTGTTTACACTGGAAGACATCCTGCTGGTCAAATTCTTCTCCCAGCATTCAAAGTGTCTCAAGCCTTGCTCACTATTCTCTTGGTGTGAGTCAATAGTTCACGGGATGCAAACAAATGAGTTAGAATAAATACACCACCCCTAAAAGCGTGGTCTTTTGAGTAACTGGTCCCTCTTTGTTCTTAATAATTAGAGTAGAATTGAGCTGAGGCTTATATGTTTAAAATCTATGGCAAAAGAAGTTGTATGGGCAAATAAGTACAAGTGTTCTATTAAGATGGTAATAAGCCACATTAATCCCATTTAAATACCTTTATAATGATTATTTGTGAATAGAGCGTTTAGGCTCCTGAAGAATGCAAGTTATTCTTATCAAAGCATGCCAAACTGGATCTCTCCTCTGTTCATGCTCTGGCGTATTCTTCTAATGTTGTTTCCTTTAATGATGCACAAAGGATGTTAGTGCCAAATTATTTTTAAAATATTCTCTGACATTTCGTTTTGGCCGCAGTTTCACTGGAGCCAAATGAATACATTGCTTTTTGGTGGAAATACTGCGTTAAAAGAGCTCGTGAACACAGATAATCTTTCAACACATAAAAATATGAGCTTTAGAAAGATGAAATGTCCCCCTTACCAAAACATATGGCCCTTTAACAGCACTTGTTTGGGGGCCTTTTCTCCTTGATGAAGACCATGAGGTAAAGACTTGACTAAGCGACACAGAGCACAGTGTGTAAAGTGGGGGAAGCATTTGCTGTCTCTCAGCATCCGAATCCTGATGTTCCTCTGGCGATCCACTTTGTACATTCTAAACCACAAAATCATAGCAAAAGAAAGGAAGAAGCAGACTGCCTCTGTCCAAAGACTATGCTAGCTAACGTTTATTTAGAGAACATGAACTGTCCTTGGTTCGGTGGGATTTGAGAATTTTCTACTTTACGGTGGTAGAAAGTGACATGCATTCAGTATTTTGCACTCAAAACTTGGTGTGGTAAATCTGTCGCCAGGCCCAGTGACTCACGCCTATAATTACGGTAATTGGGAGGCTGATGCAGGAAGATGGCAAACTCCAGGTTGGCTTAGGATACTTGGCAAAAGTCTGTCTCAAAAGAAAGAAGAGGAGGAGGGGAAGAGGAGAGGAGGTCGAGGAAGAGGAGGAGGGAGGGGGTAAGGAGGAGAGGAGATAAAAGTTTGCATGCTGAATTCTGTATATTTATTTTGCCTATTTGTCCTCAACCTCAAGGTGACTAGAGGTGCCCTCAAGGGAGATAAACTGTGCTCAAGAAATCAACTCAGAGATCTAAACAGGAACATGTTTTTATGTTTTGTTTTATTTAAAAACGAGAAACGGTTTAAATGTCCCTTAATGGTCTCAAATAGAAGCAAACAAAGGAACATTAAGTTGAACAAATGGATGAGCTTGCTTGTTGAAGGGCAGACTAAACTCCCCTCGGATGCAAGATTAGCAGTATTCCTTCAGGAAGCTCAATAGCAAAGAGTAGGAACAAAGACATTTGCACATGTTCCCAACAGGACAGATGCCGGGCACCTTTTTGGACCCGCCCCTACTCAGCTGACCCTTGCACATTCTCTGTGGAGGTCTGGTTTTCTTTGCTGGTACAGCTCTCCTGGGTTCACGACCAAGAGAGTCCTAAGCATCTCATTCTAGAAATTCCTCACTGATGCAAGGGCAAGGCTGACTATAGGGTCAGATCACAGAGCCCACAGAACACTAGCTTGAACTTTACATGAGAAAAGCTCTGACTTCTTCTACCGGGTAACTCCATAGAACAGCATCTCTTGGTTCGTTCTTAGAACTTTAGAAGGGAAAGTTGGCACTGAGAAACACCAAGCAATCTGTATACTTCCTGCATTCGTATCAGTAAAAGAGGCTGAGTCAAAAATTCAGTGAAGGACTGACAAATAAAAAAGTCTCAGTAGAGTAAGGAGAGGATTAAGGTCAGCAGTTCAATCTTCGTAGTGGTTTTGAGACCACAGAACAAGGTAAGCACAGGGCAGTGAACCCCATTGTAATATTCTCCGATCAAGTGTCTCATAGAGTTATTTCTAGAAACGAGAGCAAATCTTCTCCTGCACTTGCCCAGGAGAAAAAGAAAAACTAGTAGAAGATGTGTAAGATTATTAAGGAGGTGACTCAGAATGAAGATCTTTCCAATGGTGGCCTGAGTTAAGTCCAAATGAACAGCAGGCACACTAGAAAATAAGGAAAGAGGACTGGTGAGATGGTTCAGCAGGTAAGAGCACTGGCTGCTCTTCCAAAGGTCCTGAGTTCAAATCCCAGCAACCACATGGTGGCTCACAACCATCTGTAATGGGATCTGGCGCCCTCTTCTGGAGTGTCTGGAGACAGTTACGGTGTACTTACATATAATAAATAAATAAATCTTAAAAAAAAAAAAAAAAAAGAAAATAAGGAAAGAGCGGTCCCATAGGCTGCTTAGAGGAGTAATCTATTCTATCAGGACTGATGGGTCTCCTGTTTAATCTCAGGCTTTTGTTGTTGTTGTTGTTGTTAAGGATTGGGCTTCTGATGGGTTTCCATGAGGCATGATACAACTGTAGATCTGCATTTGAAGACTTACGAATGTGAGGTGTGTTTCCGATGAAAACCTCTGTCCTTATTTTCTTTGAATTTTAAAACACGTTTATCATTTGAAGCAAAGGCATCGATCCTCATTACTTTTATAAAACAGCGTCAATTGGTAAACAGCGAAACTCTCTCCGAAATGCTCCGTGCCAGAAATCAGGTCAATTTGGTTCCCTTAAAGAGAGCATTTTCCGAAACTGACCCCACCCTTCCATGAGGTGTGGAAATCCACAGGTTCATTCTCCAGACCCCACCTCCTCAAGGAATACTTCTAGAGATGTTCAAATAATTTAAAACATCCTGCAGTATTTAAAAAATTACCAATTCCAATGACAGACCTCCACCCTGCAACTGGAATGTTCACAAATATGTGAGGATAGGTTTTTTTCTTTCATTAACTTTTAAAAATTTTTATTTAATCTTTTTTTTTTACAATCCAGATTTTATCCCTCTCCCGGTCCACCCTCTGACTGTTCCACATCCCATACCTCCCCCACCCCTCATCCCCACCCCCATCTCCACAAGGATGTCCGAATCCGCTCAACCCCCACCCCACCAGACCTTCCCACTCCCTGGGGCCTCCAGTCTCTTGTGGATTAGGTGCATCTTCTCTGACTGAACCCAGACCCAGAAGTCCTCTGCTGTATCTGTGTTGGGGTCTCATATCAGCTGCTGTATGCTGCCTGGTTGGTGGTCCAGTGTCTGAGAGATCTCAAGGGTCCAGGTTAGTTGAGACTGCTGGTCCTCCTACAAGGTCGACCTCCTCCTCAACTTCTTCCAGCTTTTCCCTAATTCAAACACAGGGGTCAGCTGCTTCTGTCCATTGGTTGGGTGCAAACATCTGCACCTGACTCCCCCCCCCCCCCCCCGCCATCTGACTATTTCAGCTGCTTGTTGGGTCTTTTGGAGGGCAGTCATACAAGCTCCTTTTTGTGAGAGCTCCATAACCTCAGTAATAGAGTCAGGCTTTAGGGCCTTCCCTTAAGCTGGATCCCAGTTTGGGCCTGTTGCTGGGCCTTCTTTTGTGAGGACAGTTTTAATGACCTCTTGCTTAGAAAAACTTCTGAAAACCTCCTTCTTTAACAAAAACTACAAACAACAAATACTCTTTAGATTTTGACACCAAATTGCTGATCTACCATCATTTATGAAAGGTTCACTCAGCATGGTTTTATAGGCAGATGTTCATAGGTCCCATGTTATAAGTGTATGGAAATTAATATATTAAACTTAGGTTAAACGGTCTACCTATTTTTTAATGATCAGTGTAAATAAAAAAGATTATGTGACAGCAGTGATTAGTGACCTAGTCATGGGCTAAAGACTAGAAATTTTTAAATTCACCTCACATCCCAATTGCTGTGCCCTGTCTCTGTTGTCTTTCACATAGTCCCTCCCCCATCCCCTTCTCCTCTGAGAGGGTGGAGGCCCCCCTGGGTATTCCCTCACCCTGACACATCAAGTCTCTGCAGAGCTTGGCACATCCTCTATCACTGAGGTCAGACCAGGTAGCCCAGTTAGGGGGGACATATTCCACAAACAGGCATTTTTGACATTAAAGACAGCCCAAGCTCCAGTTGTTGGGGGACCCACATGAAGACTGAGCTGCACATCTGCTACATATGAGCAGGGAGGCCTAGGTCCGGCCTGTATATGCTCTTTGGTTGGTGGTTTAGTCTCTGAGAGCACCAAGGGTCCAGGTTAGTTGACTCTGTTGGTCTTCCATTGGAGTTGCCATCCCCTTCAGGGCCCTCGACTCTTTCTGCAACTCTTCCATAAGAATTCCTGAGCTCCATCTAATGTTTGGCTGTGATTCTCTGCATCTGCTTCAGTCAGCTTCAGCTGCTGGGTGGAGCCTCTCAGAGGACAGTTATGTAGACTCTTGTCTGCAAACATAACACGGCATCATTAATAGCGTCAGGGATTTGTACTTGTTCATAGGATGGGTCCTTGTCTTAGTCAGGGTTTCTATTCCTGCATAAACATTATAACCAAGAAGCAAATTGGAGAGGAAAGGATTTATTCAGTTTACACCTCCACATTGCTGTTCATCACCAAAGGAAGTCAGGACTGGCACTCAAGCAGGTCAGGAAGCAGGAGCTGATGCAGAGGCCATGGAGGGATGTTACTTACTGGCTTGCTCAGCTTGCTTTCTTATAGACTCAAGACTACCAGTCCAGGGATGGCACCACCTACAAAGCCCTCCCATCCTTGATCACTAACTGAGGAAATGCCTTACAACTGGATCTCATGGAGGCACTTCCCCAACTGAAGCTCCTTTCTCTGTGATAATTCTAGCTTGTGTCAAGTTGACACACAAAACCAGCCAGTACAGTCCTCAACTTGGACAGGTTATTGGTTGGCCATTCCCTCAGTCCCCCATCCCTGCATTTCTTGTAGACAGGATCAATTTTGGGTCCAAAGTTTTGTGGGTGGGTTGTTGTCCCTATCTCTTCTAGCCAGAAACTGGAAACAACCTAGATGTCCCTCGACTGAAAAAAAAATGGATAAAGAAAATGTGGTACATTTTCTTTACTACTGACAGTGAACTGCTATTCACCCATCAAAAAACAAAGACATCTTAAATTTTTCAGGCAAATGGAAGGAACTTGAGAACATCATTCTGAGTGAGGTAACCCAGACCCAAAAGGACATGCATGGTATGTAATCACGTAGAAGTAGATATTAGCTACAAAATACAGGTACCATGCTACACTCCATAGACACAAAGAAGCTAAACAAGAAGGAAGGCACAACTCCACAGACTCTGTATCAGCCCCTGACTCCAGGTTCCTGCCCTGCTTGAATGCCTGTCCTGGTTACCTTCAGTGATGGACTACACTATGGAAGTATAGGGCAGATAAACTCTTCTCTCACCAGGTAGCTTTGGCCATAGTGGTGGTTTGAATATGCTTGGCTCAGGGAGTGGCACTTTCAGGAGGTGTGGTCTTGTTAAACGACGTATGGCCTTGAAGAAAGGAGTGTGGCACTGTGGGCATGGGCTTTATGACCCTTGTACTAGCTGCCTGGAAGCCAGACTTCTATTTGCCTTCAGACCAAGATGCAGAACTCTCTGCTCCTCCTGCACTGCACCATGCTTTCCACCATGCTGATAATGGACCGAACCTCAGAACCGGTAAGCCAGAGCCAATTAAATGCTGTCCTTTATAAGAATTGCCCTGGTCATGGTGTCTCTTCACAGTGATGGAAACCCTAACTAAGACAGTCATAGTCTTTATCGCAGCAATAGAAACACTAAAATAAATTTCAATGCTAATTTTGGATGGAGCTCTTCAAACCACAACAGTGACTTTGATGCCACATGGTGATTATAATTGTTCTATTAGGTAATCTAGGGAGTTAAAAAAGAATTTGTGGGTCTGACTCTATATTGGAGGGGATGAAAACCCTAAAGGGCAGGGAGAGAAAAGAGAACTGAATTGAGTAACAGGGAGTTGATGACTGTGTTACAGCGCTCCAAACACACATGGCCCTGGAAGAGATCCAACACCTCACTCCACAGGCATGTTCTCCTGACACAGGAACTTTACAAGAAGGGGTACAAGGTGGTATTTGCCCTCCTGTTTGTCAAGGTCCACTCCAAGGAGGAACAAACACCCACTCAATTCCTTATTACATGATCAAGTTCTGCAGGTGTTCCCCCAACCTCTATGTCTCAGACCAGAAAAGTTTCCTAAATCAAGACAGAAATGGGAAAGCCCGTGAATGTGAGCACCAACCAAGAAAGAAAACGGGAAGCACAGCAACCCAAAACCCACATGAGGTGTGTTATCCAGCGCAGTTCCCGCAAACACATCCAGGGTCGAGCGAGCACTTAGAATCCACTCTCTCCCTGAAGGCCAGACGTTTCTAAAGTCAGGCGGATTCCATTCAATATAGAAATATTCTCCCAAGACCCTGCCTTGCTTAACGTCTTCTGGGGGAATGGCTCTGGGCCAAGACATACATTCTCCTTTTACATTATCTTGAAGCGTTCTGGGCATCTGTCCAGGCTACTATTTTTCTGTCTCCCAAACCGAAATTGCTATTTCTGGGTATAGACAGGAACACTTCAGTGAATTGCTCAGCTTGGTTTGTTTTCAGAAGCCCTTATCTATCTTCCTGATTGTACATCTAATCAGGGAACTTGTGGTAAGATTGAGTATCATCAGTCTTTCACATAGTCTCCTGGTGGACCTTGGCTAAGTATCTCAATCAGCTCTGGCCTCCCGACAGATGAGCTAAGTCACAGAAGCACTGGTGTGACCTATCTTTTAAACCAAAGGAATGACCATTTAATAAGGCTAAATGTCCGAGAACTAGGGACCTCACGGATGTCCAGAGGCATCCACTTTTCAACCAGCATAAACTGTATGGACCAAACTTTTCCAGACTTTGGTCTAATCTGACCATTATTGCATGTCAGTCATTTCCTACGTGATGGAGCAATCCTGCCTGGCAACCGGCCACTCATGTGAAAGGTTCAATGTCGACACCCATCCTTTCTGATTGGTCTTCTAGCTCACATCCATTCATACAGGATGAGGCATCATCACGTGGGAAATGACTGGCATGCAATGATGATGAGATTAGAACAAAGTCTGGAAAAGTTTGGTTCATATTATCTATGCTGGTTGAAAAGTGGAGGCCTCTTCCACCTCTGGACATCCATGAGGTCCCTAGTTCTCGGACATTTAGCCTTATTACAGAAGAGCAGCTGAAAAAGGTCTCTAGACCCCGGAGCTCATCTGCCTGGTTGCAGGGAACTGAACTGAGATCCTCTGGAAGATCAGCAAGTTTTCTTAACTGCTAAGCCATCTCTCCAGCCACCCCCCCCCAGCTTGCAAATTTTAAATTAAGAAAATACTTTCATGTTTCAAATAGATGCAGAGACTCACAGCCAAACAGTAGGCAGAACTTGAGGAATCCTGAGAAAAAGGTGGTGGTGGGTAGATAGGGAATTGTAGGAGCCAGAAGAGTCAAGGACATTGCAAGAAAACCTACAGAGTCAACTAACCTGGGCCCATAGGGCCTCATAGAGACTGAACTGACAACCTGCATGGGTCTGACCTAGCCCTCCACGTATATGTCTCAATTGTATAGCGTGGTCTTCTTGTGGGACTCCTAACAGTGGGAGCAGGGGCTGTCTTTGACCCTGTTGCCTGCTTTGGGCCCCTTCCCTCCTACTGGGTTGCCTCATCTAGCCTCAATAGGAGAGGAGGTGCCTTACTGGCCTTACTGCACCTTGCTATGCTATGGATGGTTGATATCCAGGGGAGGCTTGCCCTTTTCTGAAGAGACAGAGGAAGAATGAAGGAGAGCATGGAGCAGGGTGTGGGGGAGGAGGGTACTAGGAGGAGAGAAGGGAGGGGAAAATGTGATTGGGAATGTAAAAAATAAATAAATAAAATATTTTCATGTTTCAAATCCGTTTGACAAGAAAGCTCCAGGAATATCAAGTGGCTTACTTTGGTTTTTATCTTATCTAAGGAGATCCTTGTCAGGATCTCCTAGGGCCTAAGATGGCCTCAAACCTGTGGTGACTCTGAATTTCTGGTCAACTTATTTTCACCTCAAGAGTTCTAGGGTTACAGAATGCACCGCCACACCCAGTTTATGCTGGGACCAAACCCAGAGCTTTTCAAACGCTGAGCAGTGTTCTACCAACTGAGCTACATCATCCCCCACCTACACTTGGTGTTTGGAAGCTTACACTAAATCAAGTGGACCAATGCCACTAAGTGTCTTAAGATCCCCTGCACAGGGAGGAAGGTCATCGCAGAGTCTTCCCTGCAAGGGTTCTGGTTTCTTTCCTTTTTTCTTGGCATCGGACTCTGCTTTTGATCCATCAGCTTTCACCTGTGCATGCTCACAGTGCTGAAAGCATCTTTCTGTGGACCACTCAGCTACCTCAAGTGGTTTATCAAAAGCATCTGGGCCACCATCTACACCCTGGTTTAGTCTGAACTGCACCTTGAATTCTGCAGTCGCAAGGAACACTGACTTACTGACTTCCCTTAAAATGTCTGATTACATGATTGATTGACAGCTAATGCTTCCCCACCCCTCTCCCCCTCCTTTCCCCAGTAACCATTCCTCCAATAAAAAACTCCTCCTATGCAGTTCCGCTATACCCAAGTTTGCCTCTGATGACAGAAACACAAGATGTGACCTTTAGTGACAATTAACCAGACCCAAACTATGGTCATAGGCAACGTGATAGGTGAGGTTTTACAGCCAGGGACTTGTAGGAATTACAAGCAATTAATAAAAAAATCAGTATAGTCCTATTGGCTTTCAACTACCGAAATGCTTGTGCACCTCTTTCTATGGCACCACTGTGTGGAGCCTCCTCACCCTGGCTCCACACTTCCCCTCCCCGGGTGCCCGGCTCCACTTCGTGAATCTTTGAAATCTTCTCACAACCCAGCGACAACAGAAGTAAGCAGCATTCTGCTCCAGCTTTCAAACTAGCAGAGTTTCATCCTGGTTCTAAAGATATTTGATCAGTGCCACTAAGAACACGTATTTAGAAGCAATGGCCCCAAACTGTGGAGCCCCAAGGAATACTGAGAATGCCTGGAATGACCACTCTCCAGCAGACCCTCTGTCCTCCCAAACATCTGTTTCCAGTCTCCCTTGTCACTTAGCGGAACACCATGGACTCTTTCTGGCTGCTCTTTTGGACCAGTTCTCATTTCCATAGTGTCTATTGTGATTTCAATTAATCTTTCAGGCCGGCATGTGTAGCCATTCTTTGAATATAATTAAAGCAAAACAAAACCTTCTCTGAATTGATTTAATAGCCCAGGAAAATAAAGGGGGGGGGGAGCATGAAATTTTCCAAAGCTTCCAATAGGAGTATGGCGAATAGGCAAAATGGAGCCAAGAAAAACTTGAAGGAGTGAGAATTTGACCCAGAAAATAATTAAAAGCACTATGAAAGAAAGTCCTGAAAGTCTCTCTGATATGTGGACTCTGGTGAAAAGAAATGGACAAAGGTGAGATCTGCTTTCTCAGAAGTGCAGAAGCATCAACCGTCTCAAATCTGGAACATCTCCCGGGATGTGGGTGGCTGAGCTCACACAGCCCAACACATGGAGGGGACTGCTAAGAGAGCTGCCTTATAGAGCATCAGAGACTTCGCTGTGTCTCCTAGTAACAACAGAAGCTACGCCCCTAAAGTCTCACGAACATGACTGCCCAAGCACAAGCTGAACAAGGAGGGCACCAAACTCGATGGGGAAAGTTCCAGGCGGCCTCAGCTCTACACAGAGAACCACAGGCAACTGAGTGAGCTGGAGGCAGCGGCTGGGGGGTGGGGGAGCCGAGATGTCCAGTGCCAAGGGGTCAATCCTGAGAACACACATACAAGTAACATTATATGGACTCAACAGGTTATATTTGGGAATATCTATGTATGTACAAAAACATATAGCTATGAAACAGCAATTGATGAAACAGAGACCATGAATCTGAAGAAGAGTGGACAGGGGTATAGGGGAGGGTTTGGAGAGAGTAAGGGGAAAGGACAAATGCTGTAATTAATTTTCAGTCTGAGACAGACAGACAGACAGAGGGGTTTCTTGTCAGACACAAAACTTAAATCATTGTTATCAAAGCAGTACTTCAGTAGGGTCTTGGTTCTTCCCATCTCTCTCTCTCTCTTTTAAGACAGGCTCTCACTCTATAGCTTGTTGGCCTCAAAATCATGGTAATCCTCCTGCCTCAGGCTCCAAAGTGTTGGGATTCTGAGAGTTCAGTTCTACAGATTAAACCCAGAGTTTCATGCATGCCAGGCAAGCACTTTACCAACTGAGCTACATCCCCAGTCCCTAAGTAATTTAAATTTTTAATTTTATAAATTAGTTAAGGGTATGGGTTAATGGGTGATTATTGACTTTAGCATATCCAAAGTCCTGGATTCAGTCCCTTGTACTGAGAAAGGAAGAAAAGAAAATTTAAAAGATGTACTAGCTACTTTTCCTGGTGCTATGACAAAAATACCTTGACAAGAAGGCACTCTTAGGGAGAAGGTTTCCTTTGCTTCATTGTTCCAGGGTAGAGTTCAACAGGACAGGAAGATCCTAGGGACAGGAATCTGAGGCAGCTGGGGATGCTATGCAGAAAGAATGAATATTGATGCTCTGCTCCCCTGTGGAATGGCTCCACTTACATTCGGTGTAAGTCCCCCACCTCAATTAACACAGTGTAGACAATCCCTCACTGGCCTGCTTAGACCTCAATTAACACAGTGTAGACAATCCCTCACAGGTCTTCATAGACCTCAATTAACACAGTGTAGACAATCCCTCACTGGCCTGCTTAGACCTCAATTAACACAGTGTAGACAATCCCTCACAGGTCTTCATAGACCTCAATTAACACAGTGTAGACAATCCCTCACAGGTCTTCATAGACTTCAATTAACACAGTGTAGACAATCCCTCATAGGCCTGCATAGAACCTAGTCTAACCTAGAGAACTGTTATGAGCCAGTCCAAAGGCTTGTCTCTTAGGTGATCCTGGATCCTGTCAAGATGCTAACCATCACAAAAGGCAGATTAAGTTAGAATGCATCCTATGAATTAATTATAGAGAAATAGGGGTGGAGAATGGCAACAGGTAGGAGGAGGGAACCATCCCAGAGTTTGGGTGGTCTGGAGCAGCCCCTCTGCGGTACGCACACCTGAGAGGGGAGTGTGAACCAGAAAAAGGATGAAGGGTCTCACAGAGAAACCTTTGAAACATAATCAAGTTCAAGGTGATTGTGTGCCTGGAGTCCAGAGGCATGGAAGATGAAGCCATTCAGAGATGCAGGCAGGAGCCGGCTCATGCATAGCCAGGGAAGGAATTTGAAATGAGATTAAGGATTATGCAAACACAAGCACTGCAGGTTCCCAGCAGTTAATTTAATAATTCAGATGGCAACCAGGAGACTACCAGGTACACAGTACACACGCGGTGGATACACTGGACACAGTACACACTCAGTGGATACACTGGATGAATGGAAGACCAGGTACACGGCACACACGCGGTGGACACACTGGATGAATGGAAGACTCCTGGCATGCACAAGACAGAGTGAGGCAGCATAAGATTCCAAAAGTATAGTTTAGATTCTATGCATCTTTTTCATTTCTGGAGTTTTCCATTTTAATATTTCTAGGAGTACAGTTGACTATGAGGAACTAAAATCACAAAAAGTAAACTAAGAGGAGCACTACTGTTCCTAAAGCCTGCAGCATCCTCTTAGCATCCGAGCCCCACGGGTACCTCTGCTTACATTCCCACACCTCCTTTCCACGCCTTATCAGAATATATATATATATATATATATATATATATATATATATATATATATCACTTTCTCACTGTGTGCTTTCTCCACAAGTCAACACAGTGGCCTGCCTGCAGCAACAGCAGTACCAACCAAGCATAAGTTACATTAACTATGCGGCTGGCAGAGGAAATCATACCTGTCCAACGTCAGTTCAGTGCTGGATAACCTTGGAGAAAGTCAGGAGTTACCATCTGCGTTCCTATTGAAAGGCTTATGAAAGCTTGGGTTCAAAAGCTCTGATTCCCAGAACTCTTAAAGGAAAGCTCAGAAGAACCCAAACACAGCAGGCGATGTGAGCCCTGTAGAACCAAAATAAATACATAAAAACAAAAACAAAAACAAACAAACCTCACCCCTGGGGTGAGTAGCAGGCACCTCCAATGAACAGGAACTGTGCTGGGGACCAGTCACATTCTAAGGATATGGGAGCAGCATCTTCCAATTTGCTAGATCTTTTGTCCAGAGAATTTGCCACGATAAATCGTGCGTCACAAGTTTGTAATGCCCAGCGAGAGAGATTCGCACAGACTGGCTGTTGTGAAGTCACGTGGTGTTTTACATGTTCTCGCTCATGTAGAGCACTGAGTATTGAAGCAGACCTACATGTTGCTTAAGTTTTAATTTTTCCCCTATTTGGTAATCTTAGAAAATATTTCACAAGAATTTTATTGCCTGTGGCTACTGTAATTTTAAAATGTGTCAGTTTTGCTTTCCAACAAAATAAATTATCGATTGGCAATCATATCCATAAAAATCAAACTATTTACAACTTCTGTTCCCCTGATATATTCATCAAGCCTAAATTTTTTTACTCACAAATGACATGAAATATCCACTTTCTAAACTTTTTTTCAAAATATGGAATTTCCATTTTCAGTCCCGAGATTTAATTTCATTTAGTCGTGGTACTTACATTCACTAAATGATTCCAGAGCCCCAGTGGTCAACGTATGTTTAAATGCATAGGGCACGACATAAATATTTCCATGGCCACTTGATTTGCCTTGGCTCTTTCTTCCCTCCCTCTGTGACCCCAACAATTCCTTCAAAAATCCCTGAATTTAACCCAGAAGCACTGATTATTTCTAACACGAAGGCATGACTAAACAAAAACAAACCAATGGTTATTTAAAAAAAAAAAAGGTCACACAGAAAGTAACACTAAAGAAAGAAAGTAAATGCATACTCGGAATGAGATGTGCCAGGGCGGGCATGTGGCGGTCAGAGGGCAACCCATGGAGTCAGTCCTCCTTCCATCCTGTGGGTTGACAGGCTTGGCAGCAAACACCTTCACCTGCAAGGTCAAGTCACTGACCCCTGCATGTGTGTTTTCTAAAGACTCTTCAAGCTGCTTTCCCAGAAGGTTTGCAACACCAGCATGGCACCACTAACACACTTTCGGCACATCCTTGCTTGCCTTTGAATTACTAATTCTAATTCTAACTCTAGACATTCTCTTAGATAAACATTAATATCTCGCTGAGACTTAATTTGCATTTTCCTAATAACCTGGTATACCTTGCCCTACAGAGCAACCATGACTAAGCATCTGGAGGTGTGGAGATTTTTCCAGTTGTGCTCAATACAATCAAAGGGGGTTTTAAGGATGAAGCAAGGGAGTCAGAGAAGACGTGTATCGGGGCTGATGGAGTGATGCGCTCTGCAGATGACAGCAAGGACTGTGAGTCTGCACGATGCTTACAGAAACAGCAAGGAAACAGATCTTACCTAGGACCACTGGGAGGGATGTGGCTCTGATGGCATATTGACTTAAAGATCTTAAATCATGTTCACATCTTCACATTCTCAAATCAATCTAAATGGGGAGCAGGAAGAAGAGAAGAAGGAGGCTGGAGGAAGAAGAGGAGAGAAACAGAGACAGACAGAGAGACAGAGACAGACAGAGAGACAGAGACAGAGAGAGACCCCTAAGTCTAATTTATCTTTCAAAAGGTTAAAATAATATCCCATGTAGATGTGCTGGGCATTAATCACTTCAATATTGATTCAATCATTATCCTAAAATTACTCATGTTATAGCTGGTCCCTAGACCTTAGCACAAACGATGCTATAATGGAAGTACCCCTTCAGGCCATGGGATCCAGCATGTAGGCAGCAACACCTGTCTAAATGAGAACAGAGGCCTGATCCATCACAGTCCATTGTTCCAGGAAAGTCCCTGAACGTACTAACGCTGTTTGTTGGATTCTGTAGTTCACCTTCTGGCTGCATGTTCTTGCTAACTGAGGTGTGTCAACCCAGGATGTGGTTTTTGTGTTTAAAAGCCCATCCTAAGAAAAGCTGCAGGCTATACTAGGGTCCAAAATACCCAGTGTAGTCACTGGCCAGGAAAGAAAGACTTTTTATTGGCTTAAATCCATGAGACTACGATGTGTCTACTGTTTATGCAACAGTGAGACCTCATTCCTAAAATAAAGAGAAGCAGACTTTATAATCTTGGGTTTTGTTTTGTTGTTTTTTTTTGTTTTGTTTTTCGAGACAGGGTTTCTCTGTATAGCCCCGGCTGTCCTGGAACTCACTTTGTAGACCAGGCTGGCCTCGAACTCAGAAATCCGCCTGCATCTGCCTCCTGAGTGCTGGGATTAAAGGCGTGTGCCACCATGCCCAGCCAGACTTTATAATCTCATCGAGTCAAAATTCAAGACAAGCATTGTGGTTCACACCTTTAACCCCAGCATTAAGCCAAAAAGATGGAGAGTTCAAGGCCAGCCTAAATTATATAGTTAAGGGCCAGTAGGAGTTATGTAGCCAGATCTTTACACAAAAACAAACAAAGAGCTGGGGAGGTTGTCCGGCAGGTTAGGCATTTATTGCCTAAGTGTTGGAGTCTGGGTTCTGTGCAGCTATTCTTTGGTTACTTCGTGGGTTCTTCCTTCTTCCACCCTTTTTCTACTACCTTTTCAATCTCTTAACACCAAATAGGAGAGAATAATGGATGGAGAGGAAAGGAAATAGATCCAACAATGCACCAACAACCAACCGAAAACCCACCCCCTCTGCTCAAGGCCCTAATACTTATATACCATATAACAAATCCCGAGAATTCCAAATATCACACAATCACAGAAACTATCTGCCTCTGGCAGGTCATGTCCCTACGAGAGCATGAGGCAAATCATAGTCAGCTGCTGTGGACAATCTGAAGCAGCCCCATAGCCCATGCCTGGGATGAGAACAAAACCATATTCTTGTAATGTTTCTGTGGGTTTTTTTTAAAAAAGCAAAAATTCCAGAATTCTCACTACAGTTCAGACCCCCCAGAACCCAAAGAGAAAGCAAACACAGTAGCCTGTCCAAAATCCCGTCACTGCTATGGCATGATGGGCAGCAGAGTCAGGGAGATGCCCAGAAGTTCACAAGCCAGCTAGCCTGGGTATGCAGGTGTAAACAAAAGATCCTACCTCAAACAAGGAGGAAGGCAATGTCTTACACGTGAGGTTGCCCTCTGACCTCCACACATAGGCTGTGGCACACATGCTGGCAGAAGCACACACACTGAGACACACATACATTCATTCATACATACATACAGACAGACAGACAGACACATACATTAATTCACTCATTCACAGAGATTTTACAAAAACTAAAGAACAGACAAAAGATGATAAGAGTCTGGGGGTTCGATGAATAGATATTTGTAAAGCACTTGGTTCACGTGTGATACTGAAGGAATGATGGACATCAGTGTTTCCCAGAAAGATAAATATTAATAAGACAAACAGAGCAACTAGTAAGTGTCCATAACAGAAGTATGATGTGGTAAGATAAATCCAGAAACAACATAACCCAGACCTTCCACAGTGAACCAGATTTCAACAATCCTGCCCTATTGAGAGACTTAGAATCCAATACACATTTGGTTATCTTATTCGTTGAACATGATTTCCATAACTGCAATTAAAATTTGACTACAATAAGAGAGTACTGAAGAGGCAACAGAAACTCTTGACTTTGCCCTATGTAGTTTTGTTACTGGGTTGTAGGACCATGAAACCATCAGCAAGTAAGATGAAACACCATGAAACCAGGCCCACCTGCTTCATCCAGACAATCAATGCTAAGAAAGGTCATGAGAATTCAGTGTGAGGTTGTGCAGAAACTAGAGTATTTGTGCTTGGTCTTACACTGAATTTAACAGACAAGAATGAGTATAACAAAGAGACAGAGCATGAGCATGTATGGGAAGGACGCTTCACGTCCAACTTCAGGTTCTGAAATTGCTCTGTCAAACTTGAAAAGGCAAGTGTAGTAAGACACTGGGGAACAGGTTTCTACTAAGATAGGATGATCAAAACCCACCATTATTGAGAGCAACTATTATGATCCAGTGATTGAAAATGTTAAGTCTGAAGCCATGGTACCAACACCTAGCAAGGCATCTAGCACTATGCAGAATGAGAGAAGTAACTACAAGACATGGTCAGACAAGACATGGTCAGAAAATGCATAGTCAAAAAAGACATGGTCAGAAAAGACATGGTCAGACAAGACAGACATGGTTGACAAGACATGACCAGACAAGACATGGTCAGACAGGTCTCCAAGGCATCTCTGTACTCCAAAGCTGCACCAGGACCCCCTTGACCATCTGTAACAAGAACCTTATGTGAGTTCTCTTCAGAGGCTAAAACAAAATTATATCCAAGTATGATCACCAGCCAGAAAAAAAAAATCTAGGCATGTGCCCTAAAGGAGTCAGGCACCTATGCCGGCATAACATCTAGCTTAGTCTAAAGGATGGCTTCCTCTCACTCTCTGGGAACTCATAAGCCATAGCCAGGCTCTGTGAAGTCACTGAGTCCTCGCCAACCTGGCCTCAGCCGATTATTGGTGACTTTATCAAAGCTACTCAGGCTTATAGCATAAAGCCACATCACACATTTAAAGCAAACAATCTTATTTAGGGCAGAAATGTGACTAAAGTTCAGACATGCTGGTGACTCTAGTCGGTCTGGCTAAAAGGATTTCTTCTAACCGCTGACATTTAGAGGGAGGAAGTTAAAGGCCAACCAGCACGTCCTTGTTTTGCAGATGGGAACCAACAATGTGCTAGCCAAGCAGACATAGTAGCCTATGAGAGAAGGAAGCTTGGTCGTGGTCTTCAAATGCAAATGACAAACCGTCTGACCAGACAGGACTCATCTGTAAATGAGTGACAACAAGGACCAGCAGGCCTGAGACCTGAACACAGACTCCAGAGGAGCCATCTACAAACAGAAGCTGACATGGCAGCCACAGAGCACCTGAATCAATTCTCTATAGATGGCATCAACAAAGTTGCTTCCTAGAAAGGAAGAGGGTATTTTCAGTATTGAGGCTTAAGTGCATGGTTCCAAATACTGAGCCTTTCCCCTAGAACCTGTCATCACAATAGAAGCCAGACAAAAGAAGAAATAGACCCCCAAATCAACGCTAAGGATTGTCAGGAAGGATACCCAGACCAATAAGTAGCATGTTAAGCACCAAGATGATTACCACAGAGATTAGCAATAGGGCAACCAACCTTCAGTTGTTAGAGTCTCGTAAAGGAACTCAGTATTTTGCCCATTGTTTTTATCCAGTGAGAACTAAGGTACCATTGAGTCATTTTTTTTTATCTTGTCTTTCTAAAACACCATTTTAAAATCACTCCTTTTTCCTTTTTCTGCCTCTTCCCTTCTAGCTGCCTTTCAGAGCTGTAACAGTTAACTCCTAGGCTATAACCAACAACCTGCATATGCAGTTAGAAGGGATGCTCTGAGAGGAGAGCTGTCTAGTACAGCTAATTCTCTTATCGAATATCAATGCATCTTTATAGTCTTATGCTTAAACTGCTACTCTCAATAGGAAACTGGCTTCTTAGTTGCTTGGGGAAGAGTCATTTTCAGTTTAACATACCTGGGTTCTCCATGGAAGATCCAGCTCAGACTTATTTGAAATGTGGTCTTGGCCAACTAAATGCAGCATTGAGAAACGTTCATGCCAATGTCTATGCAGAGTTTGTTGCTTGCCATCTTCCAACATGATTATGATCCCTGTGTAGCTGTGATTACATGCACACACATTCTCTTCCTTAGGTTGATAAAAATCTTTCCAGAGTAGCACGTCTGAAGGACCATGAACAGAGATGGCCACACACATGTGGTGTGGGCGGTGTAGTTGGGAAGCCTTCATCTGTGTAAATGTATCTGTACAGTCACTCTGCTCACTTCAACTGCATTTACTGCTGTGTTCCTCAGCACAAATGATCCCCCTGTGTTTTTTATGAATAAGTATGTTTGAATGTTACAAAAAGGAAAGAGGGATTTAAGTATGATAACCATTTCCTTTAGCTGCAAACTCCTTCAAGTCACTGACTCTTGTCACTCACCTCTGTGATATCCTTGAAGCCTCTTGAGCCAGTGACTGAGTCTGCAGCCAGCTTCTCTCTGACCCTGGCTAGTTTCTGCAGCTCACTGTTTCCATTTCTAAAACACAGACTTAGGAGAAAGTCCGTACAGCCCCCTTGCTGAGAACATAGTATAGTTAATAGAATGGCCCCCTAAGAGATATAAAACCTATCTTGATTCAGAAAAGATTTTGGCTAATGTTACATAATCACCAATGAACTGATCATTTTCTTCTAAATGTTGGCTCTGATTTGAAAGCCTTTGGAAGCTAAAGCCAGGTTCCTATAGCAGACACTCCCTCCCGTAACAAACAGTAGGTTTGGGACTGGGCTCCAGAAGTCATCAGAGCAGAAGGATTGTAAAGCATTAAAGGGGTTTTTTTCTTTTATTAGCCAATAATATAAAATAGCAAGGGCTGTCTTCTGACTGTGGAAATAGATGGAGCATGTTAAATGCTGTTCTCCACAACGTGTCAGAGAAGTAGAGTGTCCGCCTCTGCCAAGACTAGGAAATGTCTGGAAATGATGCATGGTGAGCAAATTTATAGTATCCCCAACTGCTCTCCAGCATTCAGACTGAAGTAGCTACTCCTGGCAATCCAAGAAGTCTGGCTTTAAGTGGACTTAACAGCACCATATAGTCCCAACACAGCCCTTCTCATACCTTTACCATCTGGCAGGGAGTACAATGCTTTCGATTTAAAGACCATCTTGACTCTGTTCTCTGCAAGTACATTTACAATTCAGTCATTGACTTTGTGTAAATCCCCCAGCTTCCTCAGTGCTGCTTTTCCAGAAGGGAGTTTAAATGCTTACAGTTCAGTAATCTGCCCTGTATCAGCTGCTGAGCCAAGGTTGGACTAAGGCAGTCATTGTTAGGAGGCAACGTAGAAAGGAGCTTAGAGCTGCGTCCTTGGAGAACAAAGTCAATAAAAATGAATATGCAGTTGTGTTTGGACATCTATGGACACAGACAGCCTTGTGAAACCGTTTACAGGGAGGCCACCCCCGAAACCAGCAAAAGCAAGCAAGCTCCCTGAGCAAAAGAACTGAAATGCAAGTGATAGAAAAAAAAAAAAAAAAACTAGCTAAAATGGAGCTGGAATTAGGCAAAGATAGCGTAGTGACGTTTTTTAAAGGTAATGTATCAAACCTTCTGCCCCATACAAAGAAACCATTTTTCAGAGATCCCAGCTTGCTGCTGGCATCTATCTTGAGCAAGGGATATTTTAGGCTTCTAACTTAGTGCCTGCCTGGAGGAATTTACCAGAAAGAAAAACTCTAAGACTATGTATATAGATAAAGGGTATTCTGCAACTTTGGGGCCATTCGACTAGATCGTTCTCCACAATTCTGTTTGGCCTGTCAGTGCCTTCTGAGTTTCCTTAGTAAGCCCTAATCTCCAGTGGGCTACTCATCACTGTACAACTGACAAAACAAAGGGTTTGAACGGGAAAAGTTGAAGACCCACTTATCACTGGTGATGGACGACTTCTCCGGCATACTGCCTCCCAGAGGATCCTGCCGTGGCTGCCCAGAAGCCTCCGTCTACACTGGTTCTCATGTCATATTCCACATGCTGTCCTAGACTGGAGAATCCTGATAAAATGTGAGCATTTAAAGTCCCTTCAAGTCAACTAAATGCATTGTTTTTGCTGCACAGAATCCAAATCGTTCCACTTTCCTTATCTGTGAAAGAAAGAAAGGAGTGGATGAGCTCATTGTGGTGAGCACGCTTGCTCTCATGTGCCATTGATGAGGACTAGTTTATGACTGAGGCAGTGCTGTCCTCCAAGGAATCTGAAGCTGCCTAAGGAAGAGGTGATTGATTAATAATGTCTGCCATGGATTTGAGATAGAAGAGACATGGCAGACACCATAAAAATACTATGCAGCACCCGGAGAGGTGGCTAGGCAATTGAGAGCACTTGCTGTTCTTCTGGGGACTAGAGTTTGCTTCCCAGCCCTCATGTCCCAACAGCTTTTAACTAACTCTAGAGGATCCAACACCCTCTTCTGGCCTCCACGGGCACCCATATATGGCATACATTCATACAGACAGACACAAATGTGTAGATTAAAAGATAAATCTCTTTTAAAAATATTTTATGGAGACTTTCTAAACTTCTTAATTTTCATGAATCTTGGAATTTATCGAGGGACACTTGACATCTTGAAAAATTGAGACCCTCGGATGCTGAAAACAAACCAGTCCCAATCCAGGGTTAGCCTCTGCATGCTCACATGATAAATAATATGACAGCAACCATTGTTATAAGCAGACTTTGGAGTTTGGGTTTTCTCTAGAGGAGCTCTGAACATGACAGGGACCACAGACCTCTGGCTTGCTGGCCCCTGCCAGGGGTATTACAGCTTTGTCTGTATGGTCAGGAGGAAAGGGATGTGTCTATCACATTGTCAGCGTCTCCAAGGGCTTCTGTGAAATAAATTAGTTGAATTTCGATGGGACATGGAAGAGATCCAGGCCAAACATGAGGAAGCTGTTGAAATATGGGACGAGTTCCTCCCTTCTGAATCTGCCTCCCCCACTTGTTCTTGTTCTTACTCAATTCAATTTAATGCCTGTTAAGATCCAGTGGAAACCAGTCACTCAAGTGTCTAGTGTTCAGGCACATCCATTTCTGATGGACTCTTTTACAGCCAAAAAGTTGTCAGTGTAAATGATATCAAATACCCACAATATAAGATAGGAAGAAAACAGAATTTGAGCCCATGGAGTGAAAATACCCTCCAAATGCTATCATTTTCAAAGAGGTGGTGTATGTACAGATGCAAAGATTCTTACCTTTCCAAGTTTGCTATAATACTCAGATACTGATAAGTTACAAAGAAATTAATGGTGTTTTGATGTAAGTGAATATCATTAATGGCAGAATTAATGCAGACTAGAAACATAGGCTCACCCATAACCTTATCATTAGCATTCCACATGCTAACTTATTAGCAGAGGTATGTTTCCAGCTTTGAAGTAGACGGGAGAATTCAGATGATATTGGACAGAAAAACTCAAAAGGAAATATAAGGATCTGCAATTAGCGAGTGTTATGTTGACTCAAAACAGCTTCGGAATTTCAAAACACTACGATAAGGACTCAAACCAAGATGAATATGTCCCTACCGCCACCACCAAAAAAATGGAGGATTCCAAAGGCATATCCTTATAGTTTCTAAGTACAAGCATAATGGAACACTCACTATGTATGCTCACATTTCCAAAATGGACATCAAATGCAGTGGTGTGTTTGGAAATTCGAGAAGAAATGTCATCTGCGCAATCTTACACAAGCCAGTGAACGACTCTGAGCTTCAGTACCTTGACCTGTAGACTGGGCACAACTACACCTGCTTTCTGGGGTATTTGAGAAGAAGAAGTTAACATCGACTGAAAGTACATGATAAATGGGTTAAAGGTCATGTAGTTGTTCACTACAGTGAGGTGCAGGGTGCTGAGTCTTCTGCCCCAGACCATGATTATTCTCTGTCCTCCTGGAGTCACTGAAATCTCCATCAAACTGATGCTTGCAGACAATGTCAAGTAAGTCGTGTGATCTCTGTTGCCCTGTAAGGTTGTGGAGAGCCATGCCGTGAGCAATCGCCATTATAAGATGGCGCTGGCTTCTGCTGTGCCTAACTAGTAAACAAGCCTTGTGCGCAAGTGCGAGAGTGAACTCACACCTAGTCACTGCCTATCTCGGGGCATAGTAATGAGGTGATGGGTGAGCAACAAATCAGGAGCTGACACGCCACATCAGGTGCTGAAATGCCACGCTGAGGGCTATATAAGCAGCACCATTTTCTGGGGTCTGGGTCTTCCCTCCTCCATCCCATAATCAGCTTCTAAACGCTGACACCATTGCATACACTAGCAAGATTTTGCTGAAAGGACCCAAATATAGCTGTCTCTTGTGAGACGATGCCGGGGCCTAGCAAACACAGGAGTGGATGTTCACAGTCAGCTATTGGATGTATCACAGGGCTCCCAATGGAGAAGCTAGAGAAAGTACCCAAGGAGCTAAAGGGATCTGCAACCCTATTGTTGGAACAACATGATGTACTAACCAGAACCCCTAGGCCATCAATGGAAAGAGAGGCCCATTGGACTTGCAAACTTTATATGCCCCAATATAGGGGAATGCCAGGGCCAAAAGAATGGGAATGGGTGGGTAGGGAAGTGGGGGGCGCTATGGGGGACTTTTGGGATAGCATTGGAAATGTAATTGAGGAAAATATGTAATAAAAATATTAAAAATCAAAAAAAAAAAAGAAGCAATAAAGCTTGCCACAGAAGAATCCGGTTGCCCGAGTGTGTTCTTGCCGGCGAGAACAATAGCTCGGGACATAAGGTGAGTGATGCAGGACAAACAAGGGCATCTTGCATCTCATCCCTGCATGTGATTCTAGCATCTGCACATGATTCCAGCTTCTGTCAGTCAGCTCGTTATCCATAACCAGAACTCTTAAGGGGTTCCAGTACAGCTCTTGCCTCTCCTCCTTCCACCCCTATTTGTAGGAAATGTTGTCTCAGTGCTACCAGCCCAACCTCTTAAGCATCCCTTGTGCTACAGAGCACACAGCTCTTATAACTGTACACTTATTAAGCTGTCTTCAAACTCTCAACAGCATGTGTCTATAAACTGGCAGTAGCTAACCACAGGTAGAAAACTTCCTGCTAATACCTGGTTATCACATTTCTTTCAATCCTGATCAAAACCATCTTTAAATGGTGCTACTATAGCTACTATCAGTGCATTCATATTTTACCAAAATGTTTCTATTTTGTCCATCTGTGATTTCACCTAAATAATCCTCAAAGTTAATGTGGCTCAGCCATGGGTATGAATTATATTCACATGAAATACACATCTGACTGCATAGACTTCAGGCACTGCTGTCAATGTCCATGTGTGCTTTCAGATGGATCACTTAAGAGTTTTAGATATATACCAAGCAGAAATTTGTCTGGACATTATCTTTTGGCATTAGCACTTGTCTTTGAAATTCTACACCTAGGATAACTGCTAAAATGTTCTCTGTCTTTCTATCTCTGCTGTCTGTCTGTCTCTGTGCCTCATTAATGCAGGGCTATCTCATCATTATTCTGCTCTTTGCTGACTTTTTCTATTTGTCTGTGAGCTCTTTCCTCAGATTCCCATGAAGATATGACCACCAAGACTTTGCCTCTCTATAGGCACTGGCTAGAGGAGTTTCTGTAAAGAACCGTTAACCCCATGTCTCCCCATCCTTTCTCAATCTCCTGGGAATAAAGCAAACACTGTCTAGGAGCTTGTCTGGCTTTTTTCCATACATAAACATCCTGGAAAATTCTGATGAATACGTTTTTTTTCTCTTCACCTTGGTAAGAACATTTTCTATTCTCAGGTATCCTTGCCTGAGGGAGGGAAAAGCCTCACCCTTTGTACCTCAAGCCTCGAGTCTAAACAACTCTTGAAGGAACACATTGCAAAACATAAACATTACCCAGGAAGAAGTGAGCCATCTCTGTTGCAGAGAGGACCCTAATCTGAAGACAGAGCAAAAGTCACACCAGATGCCATGTCAGTGAATGGCATCAGGCTCCACGTTTATTTATTTTACAGAATAGTTTGTACACTAAGGGAAAGTCAAGATGTTTTCTTTTCCTTTCTAGAAACAAAGAAGCAGACATAAACATTTTTTAAAGGACAGCAAACAATGTGCTAAATCAAGAAAATATGGCAAGTCCATAGCCGACTCTATGATGAAAGAAATAAAAAGAATATCAGAATCCGTCCAGTCCGGTTGCTTTCTTTACAAAGTCCAGACTGCAAGTCATTACGTCCTACGTATTCACCCGCAAAGTTCAGTTCTATTACACAGAATCTGGAATAATTATATGAAATTGCAGGATAGGCTCCAGCCAAGAATAATCTCATCAATTTTCAGTGTCACTCTCAGAGCACAAAGGAAAAGAGCCACAGAATTGCACAGACTTTTCTCAAGCTTTCAGTCCCCTGTCTAACACATAAAAGATGGCCCGACACTACTAGCTCAGGGCAAACTCCATGATCAAGACAGTGAAGGTTTGGCAGGCCAGAGGAGCTTGGAAAGCCAACAACCTCAGGAGCCAGTCACGTGGGACCATAATGGGAAACCCTCCTTTTAACCAGGAACCAGGTTATATGTTCATAGTTCCAGCTACACGGGAGGCTGAACCAGGAGGATCACTGGAACTGTGAAGTTCAAAATCAGCCTGAGAAACATAGGAAAGTCTTGTCTCCAAAGGGAGAAAAAGAAAGTACAAAACTGAAAATTGGCCCTTTTACTCTAAATCTACATCAAATCCTAAGACATCTTTTGTCTATTCAGTGGTAGATAGAGAAAAGATAGGCAACCCAGTTTGATACATGTATGTCTGTCATACTTAAAGGGAGTTCACTTTGTGATCCAGTGTCTGAGCCATCAGGTCACCCCCAGAAGACTTACCAGGCTAGAAATGTCTATCAACAGAACAATGCACAGAGGCTGCCTGCACCCCACATCTTCAAGTTATACAGACAGTCTTAGGCAGGGCAACCCTACAAAAACCCTTTCAGTTCCCCAAAGGTTTAAGAGAGAAGTATGAGGGAAACATGATAATAAATTTGATGGATGTGGTTAATAATAAGAGCTGTTATTAGACTAAGAGAGGGATCTACACCATAGATGGTACTAACCTACCCACTGGAAATTGCAGAAGACCATGGAAGTAGAGCAGGTTTGAGGTGCCCGTCTAAGGAAGCCTTTAAGGGCTCTCTGGCTGGAAGAGTAGTATTGTGGCTCCAATGAGATCGCACATATAAAGGACTTAGCACACTGCCTGGAAAATAATCAGCCCTCAATAAATAGTGGCTTTGCGTATATACTCAGAGATCAATGTCAGCACACAACAGAGATGCATGTGTGCTCTTGTTCACTGTGGCACTAATCACAATAGGCAAGCTGAGGGGTCTGCCTAGCCCATCAGTGGACCAGTGTATGAAGCAAATGTGATTCTTACACACAGAAGAGTATTGTGTAGCCATTAATAAAAATGAAATCCCATAATTTGCAGGAAAGTAGATCGAACTGGAGATACCACAAGATGCAAAATAAGACAAATTTAGAAAGGCAAATATTGCATACTTTATCTCATAAGCATAATCTAGATTTTTTAAGACATAAAAGGAGAAAATAACTACTTGGGTAGAGGAGGAGGACAGAGTACAAGAGAGATCAATGGAAGGGCAGTAGTTCAAGGTCATTAATACCTGCATTAAAAGACCACAGTGAAGCCTGATGTTTTCTATACTAAATATATTAGTTTTTAAACATGGCTTTGGCATGACCCACACATCTTGTCCTTTTACATTTATTAGAGAATTGCCCTGGGGTATGCCTGTACACTCCTCTCTGGAGCTATTTACTGTTATGTTGGCTATGCAGGCAATGATTTATTATCACCCACCCACTTCTTCTAGAAGCCACCTTCCCCTCTGCCTCTCATAATAGGCCAAATTCAGACCAAACTGGGGGGAGGGGGGAGCAACTAAAATATAAAAACACATGAAATATGCTTTGTTCAATTATCAACATAATTTATGCCAACTTATGCCTTTTGGGCTGAGCTCCCATAGACTACCTAACAAAAATCTCAATGTCATGAATGAAAAACTGCTGTTCAAGTTGTTGTTAGGGTGGTCCACGTGACTCCCTAAACAATATAGGCTGTGGATCTTGCCTTCAGTTGCATCTTAAAGGTATAAGATAAGTCTTTATTGTTAAAGATACCATGTAATTCAGATACAGGACTCAGATGATCCAACTGAATCTAAATGGCAAGTCTCCTTTCTCTGGTATAGATAGCTTTCACAGGACTGTAAAATATTATGCATGCTGCCAAGAGAAAGAAGCAATCAAAAGTCCTATCCAGCTGTGATAGCTATGACCACAGCAATGACCAGCATGGCAAGGTATCTCTAAAGGCACAATAATGGCACTTGTATCTTGGTAATCACCAACAACTGGCTAACAGTTGGACATTCAGCACAAGGAGAATCGTGCCTGGTAGTAGCAACCTAGCCAACTACCCTGAGCTAGAAAAGTGTGGGTCTTAGAGGAGACGCTCCTACCACCACTCAGCTAGACCAACATAATTCCTAACGACAGTCTAAAGCTCACCCTTATATCACAGAAACTGTAGTTCTCACCTCTCATCCAAAGCTTTTCCTATAAAGCCTCTCTTTTCAGCAAATGGAGATAATTACAGAAACCCACAGAGATGGAACAGATCACCGGGAGCCTAGCCCCATCTACAGAACAACTTCTAAGACTTCGGGGGACACTGCAGAAGAGTAGGTGGAAAGACTGTAAGAACCAAAGGTCCAGAGAGTTTACTGTGAGACTGTAGCTTCTAGAAATGACTACCTAAACAAGTCCTGAATAGTAACAATAGTAATAGCTATACTAACTCAGAAGTGGGGCGAAACATCACAGGATCCCACCCCCAAACCAAGAACTACACACACTGTTTTTGTGACCGTTGAGAAAGGCAAAGTTAACATCTCCCAGTGATGAGCCCATAAGTAACTATCCAATACAAAGTGGCCAGCCCTGAAATCATACACACACACACACACACACAAACACAGATGTGTATGTGTGTGTGTGCTTGAGTGTATATCTGTGCACATGTGCATGCAAATAAATTAAATAAAAATAGCCCATCAGTTTGAAAGGAGTGGAGGAATATTGGAGTGGTATAGAGGTAGGAAAGAAGGAAGGAAGTGAGGTAATAACATTTTTAATCTTTAAAATGTGTTTTAAGTGGCCTTGGCATGACTCACATACCCACTTGCACCTTTTCCTTCCCCTGCCACTTATATTTGTGAATTGCTCTGCAAACCCCCACCCCCACCCCCTTTCAGCTCAGAGAGTGTTGCTGATGGAGTCCTATCCACTCCTCTCTGGACCATTTACTCTCATAGAGGCTACAAATGACTCGTATCCACTCCCTTCTAGAAGTGATGCCCCCTCTGCTTTCATGATAAGCTAAAAACAGCCGAAGCTGGAAAAATCAGGTAACATTAAAAAAACAAAACAAAAAAATCTAAAACCCAGCTGTTTTCAATTATCAACATACCACAGCAATCACACAACCAGCCTCTTTCTTAGGGAGCAATGAACTCAAGGAGAAAATTGCATATGAAAATATTACAGCACGCAACAATAAGAATGAACTGCCATGCTCCACTTTTAAGGGGAAAAAGGAAACAGAAGAAGAAGGGGGACCACCCCCTCTTCCCCCCTCCAGCCATGGGGACTAAGCCTAAGCAAACCAGCATTCACTGAGATGGAATTCTAAGATGGCCGTGCACAGCTTGTTTGGAAAACTGAGTGCTGTTCTGTAATCAAGAGCAGCTGGAAGACTGGATCTGACACAGCTCTGGCCACGGGAAGGGGGAAATCTTAAGCTGCCTCAGATCTGGCTTCATCCAACCTGGCCTTGACCTAGCCAAAGACCTGGGGTGGACCCTTGCCCTCCAGCCCGCTTTTACCTTTCTAGATGGCCTAACCTGTGCTCAGCAGAAAAAACATAAAGCCTGCGGTTCCAGTTTCCCCCACCTTTCTATGCAGCACTAATTGTTAGGTGGTGTGGCGTGAGTGGGAGGCTTTGCCCTGACATCAGACAGACAAGGCTGGCCATGTGGCTTTGGTGGTTTGTCTCACTGGTTTGTTGGTTGGTTGGTTGGGTGGGTGGGTGGATGATTTCTAGACCTCCTACCTAGCTCTAAGCTCCAGTCCTTGCTGGACTTAAATAACTTATTGCACTTAAGCGAGCTGTTGGTACCCAGTAAGCACTTAATAAATAAATAATAAACGTTAGCTATTCTACTCGCTTCTTGCTCTTATTGGTTCCCTGCCCACAGTGAGCGCTCATTTCTAATGAATGACCTTGCCAACACTGCTGCACAAGAGAGCCAAGGGCAGCGTTGTTTGGGAATGAAGAATTTCCTCCTTGTGTTCTCAAGCCTTGGCCAGGCTTGTTTCTGAGAAGTCTCCTTGCCCTCTGAACTCTGGGGTGCTTTAACCAAAGCATCAAGATGTGGCTTTCTTCAAACTCCAATGCAAACGATTAAAACATTTTTTTTCTCATCCATGGCTAAATAACAATTAGAAACAACCAGTAGAAAAGCAAGATGTCCTCGCAGCCAAACTAATTCATTTTCACTTCTTATTTTTGGATTAAAAGCTACCAGCATGCTCCGGGGATTTACAGAAGCAGTCAACAAAATGTGTTATAAACACCCTCTTCGCAGAAGCCCCCAGACGTGGTCTGTAAAGTTTCTCCCTCGGATAATCCTCTTTATGCCAGTTTTGAATAATCTTGGAGACAGCCTGACACAGAAAATATTTTCCCATCCTCCCACGGTGGGCAGATGGTGGGCTAGGGTGGAGATGCGCCTGGGATCTTTGACATGAGTCCGTGTTACTAATTTGAAGACTTATTACAGATGCAACGACAATTTGATCACAAGATACTGGAGTCGTGAGGAGGACACACAGTGACCAAAACATGGCTTGTGTGCTCAGGAAATCTGAACTTGATGTAAAGAAACATACGAAAATCTCTTCTTATATTAATTTTAAATGAGCAAACTGTGTGAGATTTGCTTTTTGCTTGCTCTCCCAGAGCAGACTCATCGCAGCATTTTCTCTTCCCTTCAGCAACTGTTTCTTGCTTTTTTCAGTTTCTGGATCTTGCACCAAAACACTGCTTTGCATTCCTTTGTTCCAGCTGTTTACCAGCATCCCAGAGGGGCGGAATGTTATGTGTGCGTAGAAAGGAAATGGTTTGCACATTGGGGATGGACAGTTTGTATATAGCAAGGTTATGTCATTTCCAGAGAGTTCTATATCTTCAGCTTTGGTGTGCCATAAAATAAGACAGGTCAACTCAAAGTTCCTTACCTAACCCACACATCTCCCTGGGGCCTCTGAGAAGCATCTAAGCTATCAGTTTGGCTTCACGTTATCTTATGAATGAAGCTGAAGAGGACACTCCCAGGTGCCCCTCAACTCATTAAAAGTTCATCATGAGGCCTGCAGTCCCAGCTTAGCTACCCATGAGCCTTTGAAAGGATGCAAGTGGGCTGAGATGAGGGTGGGAAGAAAGAAGAGAGGAAGATAACAGGGTTGCTGCCAGCATTAAGATCCTCCAAATTTCCAAGGACCTTAAGAAACAGGTAATGCATGAAGAGAACAGAAAGGAGAGTCAGGAGAGAGGGAGAGAGGGAGAGGGAGAGGGAGAGGGAGAGGGAGAGGGAGAGGGAGAGGGAGAGGGAGAGGGAGAGGGAGAGGGAGAGGGAGAGGGAGAGGGAGAGGGAGAGGGAGAGGGAGAGGGAGAGGGAGAGGGAGAGGGAGAGGGAGAGGGAGAGGGAGAGGGAGAGGGAGAGGGAGAGGGAGAGGGAGAGGGAGAGGGAGAGGGAGCCAACTCAGGGCCTAGGGCTGCACTGTGACCTCCCTTTGTAGAGAATGCTGTCTTGCCCCCCAATTACACTGACCCATAAGAACCAGCTCAAGTGTAATTAGCCCTGGTCCCAGGGCTGTGTGTACCCTAATGGGCAGTGATATTTTCTGGACAAGATAACCTTTACCTTCCATAGGAATTCATGCATTGGTGACAAGACACAAAGATGTCAGAGCTATGTGCAACAATATGGAGCCCCTAGATAAGAAGGCCTTAGAAAACTAAGGTCATCTTAGACTAGGTTAGCAGTGGGAAACACACCCATATAAACAAGATGAACACCACCAGATCTTGCAATTAGTTTGAACCGAGTAAAGGAAAGGAAGGCATTGAAGATGCATCCTGTGGTCTGCAGTTTGGCAAGTGGGGCATGTTAGTTATGCTAGTGCAGCCGTAGTGTGAAGAAGAGTGAAGGATCAGTTATGATATATTAAATTTGAGAAACCTAACAGGTATCCAAGTGATGGTATATTGCTCATTATATAAATGTTCTCTGAATACAGAGTCCTAACAGAAAGCCAACATGTCCACAGTGAAGTATCTGGAGCCAGACTATGCTCAATTTTACTTTTCATTTTAGTAATTACTCACTTTATGGGTTAGATTACACTCATTGCCAAGCGTGTAAAGTACTGCGTAAGGGTTACAGCCCCTCACCTCACAGAACTTAGACCATGAAATAAAACAGAGTAACAATTCTTTAAACATTGAAATAGCACAGGATCTGCAGTCATGCAGGCCTAGAGTCCTGAATCGGCTACTCTTGAGCAGTGAAATGTGAACAGGTCTCTTAGCTTGTCTGTGCTTCTGGGTCTTTATCTGTAAGTGGATTGTGATTCTTTTTTACTTCACAGATGCAAAATTTAAGGAAACAGTACTTAGAATAGTCTGTAATATAAATACTTTATAAATGTTAGTGGGGGTCACGGGTGTGATGGAAATCAGCGGAGGGTCTGTTGATGACAAAAGTTAACAAGTTCTGATACAGTCCCTTTGCCATCTTGCCCTGTCACTCTTCCAGACAATTATGTCATCCCAAGGCAGGAGGAGCTGGGCAGGGGCACAAACACTGTGCAAGTGCAAGCGAGGGCTGCTGGGGAGATCTGTGTGAGACCTGAGATAGCCTCAGGATATGTTCCTGAGCCTGCCTCTCCTCTCCATCTGTACTTACCTGCTATGCCACCACACACACACACACACACACACACACCATATGTAATAGTAATCTTATTTTCCAGATAATTCTTTGCCAATCTGTGGAAATTGCACTTTCAAGATGATGATGACCACAGGAGCTAGAAACGCCTGCTTTGGTTAACCGGCCATTGTCTCTTCATAATTCCTTCTCAACCTTGACCTTGTGGGAGGTAGACTTGTCTGACACAAAGCTAGCGCAAGTGCAGTTCAAGAGCACCCTTGCTTCAGAGAGGCCTCTGGGCTCCTCTGGGCTCTGAAAACATCCCCTTACTATTTCTCAAGTTTGAGCAGAAGCAGAGACCCCAGCTCCTGCAGCTAGTGTCAACGAGCATGCGAGCATGCGTAGAGTCTTCTTTCTTATTGCTTCCTGGGTCGTAACCTCTGAAAGATTCTCCCGCCGCTCATTCTCTTCCCTTTGCCTTTCCTGTTGTGTCTCTGTTCCGGAAGCAAACTCAAGTCATGGTTGGTCATGGTTATTATTCTGAGAACCGAGGAGGATCAGTGGTGAGAGACTGAAGATCTGGGTCGGTTTGAGTGAGCCAAACTGCAGTGATTGGTAGTGCAATCTCACCTTTGCCCTGCAGTCCTCTTGGCCCCATTTCTAACTCTTGGAAGAGGGCTGAGTTTCCGAAGAGAAAACAACTTGCATAGCACAAACAGGAGACATGTCTGATATGGTGAAGAAAGGGCACAATTCCAAGCCACCCACCACACACATACAGAGAGACAGACAGACAGAGACAGAGGCAGAGGCAGAGGCAGAGGCAGAGGCAGAGAGGCAGAGAGGCAGAGAGGCAGAGAGGCAGAGAGGCAGAGAGGCAGAGAGGCAGAGAGGCAGAGAGGCAGAGAGGCAGAGAGGCAGAGAGGCAGAGAGGCAGAGAGGCAGAGAGGCAGAGAGGCAGAGAGGCAGAGAGGCAGAGAGGCAGAGAGGCAGAGAGGCAGAGAGGCAGAGAGGCAGAGAGGCAGAGAGGCAGAGAGGCAGAGAGGCAGAGGCAGAGAGGCAGAGAGGCAGAGAGGCAGAGAGGCAGAGAGGCAGAGAGGCAGAGAGGCAGAGAGGCAGAGAGGCAGAGAGGCAGAGAGGCAGAGAGGCAGAGAGGCAGAGAGGCAGAGAGGCAGAGAGGCAGAGAGGCAGAGAGGCAGAGAGGCAGAGAGGCAGAGAGGCAGAGAGGCAGAGAGGCAGAGAGGCAGAGAGGCAGAGAGGCAGAGAGGCAGAGGCAGAGACAGAGACAGAGACAGAGACAGAGATTGATTGAGCTGCTTCGGGTAAGAGAAATTTTAGGAAATTGGGAAAAATCAACAAAACAAGTTATATGATTTGGGATTTCTAGCCCCAGGGTGGAAACAGAAAGCTCGTTTCTGTGAGTCTGATTTGACAGCACTGCTGTTGGATGCTGTGTGGAATCTGTACTAGATCATCAGTGCTTCATGGGAAATTCCAGTTGACTTGGAGAAAAATGTGTTTTAAACTCCAAATGACAGAAGGGTCATTTTTCAGTGATGAACTCCTGACTCTTGGGACAGGGTCACCATTGCCGCTTTGAATATAAAATTTTACTGGGAACAAATATTTTTTTCAAAAGGCTTTCTTGTCGTTCCGAATTCTATCACTTAAAGACATCCGGAAAAGATCTCTGTTGCAACCATATAAATAAATACCCACTTTATTTATCTTTGGATTTCCTGGGAACTGAATAATGTGCACATGCTAGAAAAACAAATCAATGAAACAATTCGATGAAGGCAGAGGGAGGGCCCAGCACGGAGACTCCTGTGCACGTGGGATTGAGGCGTATTCTAGGCACCACTAAAGGATCCTTGTCACAGAGGGAGCCAACATCTCATCTGCTCTAAAGAATGTGAGGGAAGGGCGGGGTGGAAGTAGGCTGCCTGCTCAGCTCCAGCACAGACAACTCTCTTGTAATCACACGCTGTCTGTTCTCTTTGAGGTCACTTTGTCTTGAGTGCAGGTGCCCATTGCTGCCTCTCACCTGCACCTGTGCTGCCACCTCTCACCTGCACCTGTGCCCACTGCCACCTCTCATCACACCTATGCTGGTTGCCTGCTCCTTTGATTGACCTCCAGGCAATCACCCATATCCTGGCAGAGGACTAGGCTTTCAGATCCCTTCTCAGCCACATAAAGACACACCTTCTGTGGCTGTATTGTCTTCCTCTGAATTTCATTGTTTTCCCCCATGCTTCTAGATCA
This sequence comes from Mus caroli, assembly GCF_978045245.1. Classification (NCBI taxonomy): domain Eukaryota; kingdom Metazoa; phylum Chordata; class Mammalia; order Rodentia; family Muridae; genus Mus; species Mus caroli. The sequence goes on along the minus strand of NW_028227269.1, from coordinate 69,902,627 downwards.
TTTCCACATTTTTTTTTACTCTTTGTCTCTTTCAAAAAGAGTGTCTCATGATCCCAAATCTCCCAGTAACATCAGTTGTTACTTTATTACAAGAAAACTACCACAAACACTTATTACACAAAGTTTCCCTTTTGATACATAGGGTGTTGAGTGAATGGTTTAGGAATATAACCTGGACATAAAGGTAAGACATTGGGGTTGAAGAAGTATAGATAGGAGAAGAGTCCACTTGATCTCTAGTCACACCCTCCCAAACTGCTTAGGAAAATGTTTCTAGCTATTGGCCAAACACAATGCTCATTTCTAAGTATTTATCAGACCAAATTCATTAGAAGTAAATAAATTTATTCTTTTTTTTTTTCTTGAAACTGTCTTGATTCTGTTTTCCAGGAAGATATTAGAAGCCATTCTTTCTCAGTCTCCCCTGACCCTTGAATATGGGAAGACCCCAGACTTCACATCCGTTCTCTGGGTAATTTCATTTATTACCCTGGCTTAAAATAGTATCCGTACGCTGATGGCTCAAACGTTTATTTCTGTAACCCCAGTGTCTTCCCTTAATGCCCAGCTCAGATTACTAACTATCAAATTTGAACCTCCGTTTTTCTACATAGAACCAATCCTTGTTCAGTTGTCTGCTTAGCAGTAAATAGCTTTTCCATTTTACCAGCCGCCAGAGCCAAAGCCTTTAAGTAATCTTTCATATCAATCCATCACCAAGTACCATAAACCCTGCTGTCCAGACGGATTCAAAATTTGACAACTTCACAGCACATCCACCATTACCAACAGCATCCCTGTACTCAATAAGCAGTTCATCTGGATTGGAAAACCTCGAGTCCCACTCTTAAAGCCCTACCTCTGCAGCTGCCTTTTAGTGGATCTTCCCTCTGCTCTTGTATGTATCCCCTGCAGTCTATTATTACAGACTGTACTGGCTGGTTTTATGTCCACTTGATACAAGCTAGAGTCATCAGAGAGGAAAGACACTCAACTGAGAAAGTATTTCCATAAGATTTTCTTAATTAGTTATCAGTGTGTGAGGGCCCAGCCAATTGTGGGCAGTGCTATCCCTGGGCTGATCATGCTGGGTTCTATAAGAAAGCAGGCTGAGCAAGCCATGGTGGAGCAAGCCAGTAAGAAGTACCACCCCTCCATGACCTCTACATCAGCTCCTGCCTCCAGGTTCCTGCCCTGCTTGAGTTCCTGCAAGCTGACCTTCTTTGACTTCCTCTGACCAATGTAAACCCTCTCCTCTCCAACTTACTTTTTGGTCATGGTGTTTCATTGCAGCAATAGAAACCCTAAGGAAGACACAGACTAATAATCACTAATAGTGACTCTGGGTCATCTTGTGTCACTTAATCCAAAATGCTTCCTCGATATCCATGTGGTTCACTGCCTTACCCCAGCCTCTGCTTAAAATTTTCTTATCTTTATTAAACAGTCTTCCATCACTACTATTCTATATCCCTTTACTTGGCTTACTCTTCTTTGTAGCATATATAATAGTTGTTATGGTTTGAAAGGAAAATACCAATACCACCAGCCACAAACTCATGTGTTTGAACACCTGGTTCCCAGCTACTTGTGCTGTTTGGGAAGATGAGAGAGTCTTTGGGGTGAGGAACATAGCTGGCAAAAGGTATGTCTGAAAGTGTGAGGCTTGAGACATCACCAGCCAACTCTGCTTCCAACCAAGTGCTCTGCTTTCTGGTCTACCAAGACGTGGAGAATCCCAGCTGCACACCCCCACTGCTCTGAGCTTTGTCCTGCTTCCCCACCATGACAGATGGTTATTCTTCACTGGATTATTAGCACATATAAGCAGATATTTGATCTGTTTTGTTTATAGCTTTGTTTCTAGCACCCAGAGCAATATGTAATACACAAGAGACATTCCTGTGTTCATTTAATGAATGCATGCAGCCACTCATAAAATATTGAAGATGCCTGTTCATCAAGTTGAAAGACGTATTAGGGTGTAGTTATCCATCCTGGGTGGATGTCTACAAGTAGCACTTTTAATAGAAAGTTGGGCCACTGTGTAAAATGTGAAGGAACAATAGAGTGTAAGATGCTACAGAGTCCTTCTTCCTAACTCTTCTTGTCTTGAACCCAGAGGAAGAAAACTAAAGGTGACTAGGGTATCTGCACCTTTGTAAAGGAAGGAGATGCTAGAAACCTTTTCCATTTATCAGGTTAGAGACACCAACGGGCCTCTGGCTCACAACCAGGAAGTATGTCAAATGACAAAAATGACAAATGGTATATGTATTACTACAGATCAGTCAACAATTCCACGATCATTCTAACTGACCACAGCTTGACATAGTTCACAAAAGGAATGACTCCACTAGCAGGCTCATTCTTCCTGAGTCTCTCCATTGGTTGCTTAGGTTCCTCCAGGCAGTTGGTGTCAAAGGTTCTGGTGGTCAAAGACCAGAGTTTTCTTTCAATAGGCCACGTTGCATCTGGGTGAGAGGAACCAGGATAGGAAGTCATTATATCTGCAGGGAGCTCTAAACCAATCAGGCCATATCTCAGGACCAATTCAGGAATATACAGGAATGGGGAGGAAGGAAACCTCTAGCTTATAGACTCTATAGACTAAATCTGAACCTAACACTCAGCACAATGGCACTTTGAATCATTATTTAACCCCATTGTCTGTAATAATAATAATAATAATAATAATAATAAAAGGTGAGTGCGCCAAAGTCATATGCATTGTCCCAGGCTCTGATATCGATCAATAAACATGCTCACTTTATGTTTATGATCACGTGCTGTGTTGATGATGACAAAACAAATTGAAAAGCTTCTTTTAGTTTAGACACACACTTTCTTCCTTCGGGGATGTCAACTGTATTGAAGGGCAAAGTTGAACATATAAAGAAATTTTCTATCTTGACAAAACCAAACGAATAACTATTTTTTAACATGAATGAAATTAATGAATTAATCCATTTCTATGCTGTCATGATTTCTTTCCAATTTTAAATGGCTGTGTGAAGCATGGGCTACGTGTTCCACATATGTGATTTTGGAAGACAGACTCCTCCATGGATTCACTCATGTATATCTCATGCTATGGTATACAATTCAGATGTCTACTGAGATGTCCAAAGGGCTTTAGGTACCACAAGTTCAAAGCCTAGGTCTCCCAAAGTATTCTTATGACCCCTATGGTTATGTCTTCTTCCAGGAACAGTACACATCTACTGACTGGTAGTCCTTAGAGACTAGTGGCTAGCCTCTTACTTCAGTGAGGAAGGGCACTACAGGACAGTTTCACCTCCATAGAGACCCCTGACTCACTTCCTCTCTGCCTAGTTCTGAGCCCCTCTCTTCATGCCAGGTCCAGCATTCACTGTATGTTTCCCAGGGAGATTTATCAGCTAACATCTAGAATATAGAGGAGGCTGAGCTACAGATAACCCAGAGACTGAAACACCAAAGCAATACCAACAGAGGCATGATACAGAGAAACACAGGGAGGGGCAAGGGACAGCTCTTGATTTAGATGCTCCTGTGGGAGCACCAATGCTTGGCCTCGTCCTGGAGGAACACTCTCAACTGATAGAGAAGGTGGGTAGTGGATCAAACACTCTACATCCGGCAGACGTAACAGCCTTTGACAAGTCGAGAAGCTATGAGAGTCTGGCTTGTGTCTAGTTACACTAAACCAGTCAGAGTGGATGAAGCATGAGTAAGGAAGAGATAAGAGTTACAGTTGAAGTCAGGAAACAGGGTAGCATCATTGTACATGGGAATGGGAATGATACAGAACTTAAAAGTCTTCTATTCTAATCCCACTGCACTGGTCTCAATTCTGTGATTATATGACTCCAACAGCTTACCAACTAAATGACTATATGTTTGCCCAGCCTCTCTAAACCTCCTTTCCTCGATTAAAAAGAAGCATACTTCTAAGAATGGCTTACTGCCTAGATATGGGCATGGAAACTGAATGAAGTCATCATGTGTTTAACACAGAACCAGACTCTGAGCAAATATTTTTTTAAAATGTATGTGGTTGGTGAGATGACTCAGTAGGTAAGAGTGCTTGTTGCATAAGCAAGATAACCTGAATTCCAAAGCTGTTCTTGGCCACGTGTGCCTGACACCCTAACACTTTGAGTGGCAGGACAATCACTAGAGCTGGCTTGGTGCCAGCCTAGCTCCAGTTCAGTGAGAAACACTGTCTCAAGGGTGGACGAGTGACAGAGTAGGACCTCCACCATCTTTCTCTGGCCTTCATACACATGCATGCACAGGCATATAGCTCTGCACACATGTATGCATGTGTGAACACACACACCACACATACATGTATACATAAACACACATATACACCACACACACACAAACACACATATACACACATGTTTACCAATATGGGCCATTCAGTCTAAGTGACAGAAGTTAAGAGTCATAACTGCCATAACTTGGATCTGAGGTTTACCTGATGCTAAAGGCACAGTCATTAGGGACATTAAGGAGAGGGTTTAGCAGTTCCAGGTTGTCCCATAAGCCAAGTGGTGGATATCCAGGACCCAGCAGCAAGGTAAGCACATCCTTCACGTGTCTCCTAGTTCCAATAGGGTAAGCACATCACCGTCTCCCATGAACCTTTCATACTTTGGATGTTGGGGCACTGGTATTATCCATGTTACACACATACCTAAGTACACTCTCCCGTGGAATAGTTCTGTCCAGTTACTGTGGCAACTCTGACCAGCTTAATGGTCTACATGCAACTCTTGTCCATGACAGAGCCAATCTGGCAGTGAGACCACACTAGATACTTTAAATGAAAGCGCGCACACACACACACACACACACACACACACACACCATGACCTGAACAAGAATATTTGTTAACACTCTGAAGGTGGATGTAAGTGGGCTTATGTGAGTTCATGGTCAGCTTAGTTTATATAGTGTTCTAGGCCAGCGAGGACTATAGAATGAGACTTTGTTTTTTTAAAAAAAGAAAAGAGCCAGGTGTGGTGGCGCACGCCTTTAATCCCAGCACTCAGGATGCAGAGGCAGGTGGATTTCTGAGTTCGAGGCCAGCCTGGTCTACAAAGTGAGTTCCAGGACAGCCAGGGCTATACAGAGAAACCCTGTCTCGAAAACAAAACGAAACGAAACGAAAAGAAAAGAAAAGGAAAGAAAAGAAAAGGAAAGAAAAGAAAAGAGAGAGAGAGAGAAAGGAAAGGAGAAAGAGAGAGAGATAAAGAGAGAGGAAGGAAGGAAGGAAGGAAGGAAGGAAGGAAGGAAGGAAGGAAGGAAGGAAGGCCACAATCTAAACATTTATCCTTATACCCACAGGTAAGTATAGCTGTCACCCTTCAACAAAGAAACTTCTCTTTGCAAAGGATGAAGGACATTACAAAAAACAGAAACAAGGGGCAGAGAGCAGGTGATCATGTGGTACCCAGCCCCTGTGGGTCCCCTCCCCTCTCCACGACACATTCTCTGCACCTAAGCCTCAGAGAACATCTTGAAAGAGGGAGCAGACAGATTCTAAGAGCCAGGGAACCATAAAGTCTGCTGGGAGACTTCATCGCCTAGAAATGCCAAACAAGCTACACCCATGAAGTCTCATTAGTATGGATGCCTAAGCAAGATCTGAGTCCAGATGACACCAATAGGCATGCCAACATGGAAGCGGGAAAGATCGGGCCCCAACCCTGGACAAGGACCACAGGCAACTAAGAAACGCTGAGATGAGGAGAAACCGTCTTCTCCAGGGAGAGCCCCCTCCAGATCGGTTATCCAATACCATTTGGTCACCTCTAAAGTCATATACACACAAGTAACTTCAAACAGACTGATCAACTTATATTTATATATTTAGAAATCTATTTATACATACATAAGAAGAGCAATTTCAGAAACAGAGACAATGAATCTGAGCGCTAGAAAAGGGGTTACTTGGAAAGGGTTGGAGGGAGGAGGGGGAAGGCAGACAATAATGTAACTATGCTTTCATTTCAAAAAAATTGAAGAAACAACAAGAAGAAGAAATACATGTTCTACTGACTGAAGCAGGTCCTTCCCAAAGAGACGACGAAATATGGCTAAATGCATCTACTCTAGAGGGCAAACGTCATCTGTAGTGGAGACATGCAGAACAGTAGCTGCCTGTAATGATTGAGAAGAATATTGGCACACGCCTTTGATCCCAGCACTCGGGAGGCAGAGGCAGAAAGATTTCTGAGTTCAAGGCCAGCCTGGTCTACAAAGTGAGTTCCAGGACAGCCAGGGCTACACAGAGAAACCCTGTCTCGAAAAAAAATCCAAACCAAACCAAACCAAACCAAAACAAAACAAAACAAAAAAAGAAAGAAAGAAACCAATTATAGAAGCCTGTGGACGGTAGAATCTAGGTAGGGGATTCCCCCTCCACACTGCTGTTACATTTTCACAGGAAAAAAAAATGTTGAAAAGCTTATTTTGGAAGAGAGTGGTTGTTGTCAAATGTAGAAATCAACCTCACAGCTGGCCTGAGGTAAATGACAATGCAGGGGGGACTTTGAGGGTGGGGGAGAGGGTGGTGAGGGATGGGAGAGGTGGAGGGGAAGGAGTTGGGAATACACCAACAGAAGACTTCCCTTTCTTGCGCAATCTAATTTGTGTTTGCCCAAACAGAACACAAGCACTGAACACTTGGTGTTAGATTGGATGACTTCCTGTTGGCTTCCAAACTTAGACCTAGCAGACAGTCTATGTGCAACTAAAATAAATAAATCAGCCAGCAGTCAGCAGGCCTTTCCGGTGGTAAAGAGTAAGTGGCCTCCACATCAGCCCAGCAGGGAATGGAGGGTACCCCCCTTCTCATGGTAGAGACAGCAATACCACTGAGAAAATAAACAAACGGAGCTACCCGGCTGGTGGGCCTGCTTGCCTAGTGCCTGCTTGGGCTAGGTGCCCCCTGCCCTGTGATCCCGCCATGTTTGTGGAGCCTAGGTTGATGTCTAGCAACAGGGTCTATTTTTCTATCCCAGGATGCAAGTGGCTGCAGCTGTCTGTAGTTGATTTATAGAAGGAAGCCACCACCCAGGAGACCCAGAAGGCTCTCTCAGCCCAGAATGACAGGCATGGGAACTCTGGGTTTGGGGAACAGTAAACCAGGCAGTATGTGTTGCTACTCCATCATCCTGGGAAGATGCCCCTCAATGAGGCCCCTGGAGAGATTTAGATCCCATGCAGCACACACATTTCCCATCCTTTATAGTTCCCCAGCTTGGGAGATGTTGTTTCTAGCCCTTCTCAAAGGAGGGTGTAGGGTGGAACTTGGAACAAAAACTGGGAGATATTTCTTTTGTCTGTTAGAGTACTTCAGCATTACCACCTTCGTGGGCTCTGGCCAAACATATACCTAAATGTAGCACTCCCTGAGTCGTTCAGGAGTAGTGGCCCCACAGTCCTTCCCCAATAGCTACTTCACGCACTCCTGGCCCTGAAGAGTGTAAAGATGGTAGCAGCCACTTCAGGTTGCCAATAGGAAATTGAGAGCAGCCTGTTCAAAGGAATTCTGTGGCTTCACAGAAAGCAGGTGAACTTCCTGCCTCTGACTGTCTACAGTGATTCCCTACCATCGGGTCTGAGCACTTACCGAGTCTTCCCTGGCTAGTTATTCTGCATCTATTAGAGACAAGCAGGGTTGAAACCTCGTTGTCACAAGCTTAGTAAGGCTTCCATCAGGCAACCAGAAACCCAATCATGAGGCTAGGACAAGCAGAGGGCAAGGCTTATGAAACCCTGGCCTGTGTATGATATGTATTTCTTCAGAATTATCCTGAGTCATCAGTACCTCAGAAAATCAGAATGTGTGTGGGCAAGCATGTGCATGTACACTCACACACATGCACACACACATACATATGCACATGCGCACACATGCACACACATAGATACACATATATGCGTGCACATACGCACTCACCACACACACACCATACACATACACATACACACACACACACACACACACACACACATACACACCACATGCACGCACATACATGTGCACACATGCCAGAATAACTCAAAATTGAGTAACGGACCAAGCAAGCCTTCTGCTGTGTCTCTCCAATATAGACTCCTCACTCCACAGTTTATACACACTTCTTTTTTTTTTATTACGTATTTTCCTCAATTACATTTCCAATGCTCTCCCAAAAGTCCCCCATACCCTCCCCCCCCACACACTTCCCACTTCTTAACAGCCTTCCTACTTTCTAATACACACCAGCAAGTCCACCCCAGCTCTCCACTGCACACTATTGCAAACCCAGCAACCCCACACAGCTTGTCTGGAATATAAAGTGTGCCACCGCAACTCATAAGAAAAACAGGAAGAGGGAAACTTTGACTCTTTAGCTTCAGAAGGAGTTCCTACCACAGATGAAAAGTAAAAATTTAGGGAATATGTGAGGCCACCACTCGACATGAAGCTTATCCTAATTGCCAATGAGTCACAATAAATATTCCAAGTTGATCCCTGCCTCCCCCCTGCCACCCCTGCCCCAACTCCAACTCTCCCTTAATCCCCACAGCCCCACCTACTGTCACTCACCTTGCAAGACACATCCAAGGCCAGCCCTGTCTGGGTCATGATCCTCAGGGGTTGAGTAACTTTTCTTGGCTTCCCTGAATACCTATTCTAAAAAGACTACAGGCATCTTAGTCGTTAATCCTTTTCTATATAATTTATAACCTTAATATGAAATATAATTCCTTTCCCAATTCTGCAAGGCAAATATTTTTTGATCACTTGACAGATAAAGAAACTGAGGCCAGAGGAGTAAATATATCCAGTAGCTGGTGATGTGGAGACTCCCCACCAGGTCTGTCTCCCCTGGATGGTTGCAGGGACCACACTGCCCCACTGGCTGGGGCTTGCCCCTGCCCCGCTGCTTTCTAGAGAAGCCCTTTCCCTCTTGGCCATGGGGACCTGGGGCAGGCAGGAGATAAGACTGTCATCCCAGCCTATAAGAGACAGGAGGAGACTGCATGGCCCCATGGGCCAGCACACAGGGGAGTCTGTCAGCCTGCACCTTTCTCATGAGATATCCTGGGAAAAGGCATTCCATCTCTTCAACAGATACAAAGCATTAAATCCCAGCCAACCTCAGGATTACTCACCCGGGCAGCCTTATGTCTTACCTGCCCCACAGATGTAGCTTTGTGGGTCTTTTAATTGACCTTGATTCCAGCATATAAAAATGAGATTTCATATTAAAATTTCCATTTTTAGATTCTCTTGAAAAATAAGATTTGGAAAGACAGGGCTCACATTCCCAAATGGCCATAACTAAACTGATGTGACAGTCATGGTCTAAGCTAATGTCCCTGTTCTCTAGCTAGTCTGCCAGAGCTTCTACCACTCCAGCAGCATATCCCAGATAATCAAGTTCCACTCTTCTGCTGGTCCCAGCAACATATAACTTGGTAAAGTATGTAGGTAGATACAGACATACAGACATACCCAGTGCAGATATACATACATATATACATGCATCAAGACACAGAGAGAAAGATAGACAGAGACAGAGACCGGCATTCATTCAACCACCATGTTGCTCCTTCTGCTGTTTGGTTTCAGAACCTAGGACAAATTGCTGAGGTGCATATTTTACAAACCAAAGCAGACCTGGCCTCCAAATTCTCCCAGCATCCCTCACTCTCTACCTGGCATACCCTGTCCCCAAACCCTGACTTTCCAGCCCTTCCCCCAGAGGCTCTTCCCTATAACCCAGCCATTTTGTGCTAGCGCTCTCGCTCGCTCTCCTCTCCTTCTTCCTTCCTTCCTTCCTTCCTTCCTTCCTTCCTTCCTTTCTTTCTTTCTTTCTTTCTTTCTTTCTTTCTTTCTTTCTTTCTTTCTTTCTTTCTCGTTCTCTCTCTCTTTCTCCATCTCCCCCCACTCCGCGTGCACGTTTTTATCTTTCTCTTTATTTCCTCTCTCCTCTTTCTCCCGTCCCTTGAGGACTTTCCTCACCTCCTTCCTTGTGGCGATTGAACTCACCAGCCCGAGAGTATCTTCACAACAAGCCTGCATTTAATATAATTTAATTTGACTTGAATTGGCTCATTTCACTGGCAGAAGAGTAACTTATCATCTGCCAGCAAGGTGCACAACTCCTGCAAGGGAAGAGAGGGATAGACAAAGGTGGGTGTCTACTTCCCACAGGTCTGGTGAGACTTACCATACACACATCATGCAGGGGTGGAACCAGGCCTGCCCAGTATATAGCATAGAATGAGAGGATGAAGAGATGCTCTTTCTGCCCCTCATAGGACAACAGGTTAAAGGGGTGGGGGGGGGGGACAACATGCACACCCAACACTGCTCCAGAGACAAACCCCACTGTGATGGTTCATCCCCATTGTTACCTGGCTAGATTTTGGGATCACCGAGGAAGCATACCTCTAGTGTGTCTGTGAGGGTGATTCCAAAAGGATTTCATTTCTGATGAAGAGCCAGGCGGTGGGTGGGTTGCAGCGTTCTGTGGGTTGGGATCCTAGGCTTAGAGAAAGCAAGCTGAGCTCGAGCGCTCACTTGCCTGCTTTCTCACTGTGGACTCCAGGTGACCTCGTACTCCTGTGGTCATGTCCTCCCCCACCCTCGATCTGCCAAAAATAAGTCCTTGCTTTCTTAAGCTGCTCTTGCCAGGTACCCTGTCACAGCCACAAGAAAGGTGACAAATATAGCTTCCTTGTCCCTAGGAACACAGAAGAAAAATATATGTAATATGTAGAACTGCATCGTATTTATTGTGTGTACATGTGCAGCAGAGTTCAGAGAATAATCTGTGTAGCCTGGTTCTGTCCTTCCACCATGTGGCTCCCAGGGATTGAACTCAGGTCCCCAAGGTTGACAGCCAACATTTTTATCTGCTGAGCCCTCTGGCAGGCCCAGAAAATGTACTTTTATGTGGTGTGACAAAGGAATTCCAGAGAAGGAGCGGTTTGCTGCGCATTTAGAAACATTCTTGTCCCTCTTTGGCTACCCAGTTTGACCTATTGAGATTGCTTTCACCCAGAAGAGAAGCCCAAAGTCTAAATAACTCATGCTTTGCAGATACACATGGCTATGTCAGAATGGACCAGCTGCCTGCACAGCAGACCCTAGCCAGAGATAGGTCAGAGTTAGTGCCCTGGCTATATGGTTTGGTTTGAGGGAAAGGAGCCATGGGTGGCAAGGGTGGGCAGCCAAGCATCATAGCTAGTGCACATAAGCCCGCTCCAGGGACACACTTAGCAAAATGGAATCAGGGCTGTGCACAAACCCCCAGTTTAGTACAGCAAAGCAAACAGACTTCCATCTGCCCAACCGGCAATTACCCTGTCTCACCCTGAGCCCCTTCATTCATTGACTGACAGGCTCCTCTAGTCGCCCTCTCACCCCAGTCTGGCTGGCTACAGCTTTCTCTCCCAGGGCCTCACTCTCTCTGCAAAAGCTAGAAGAATATCAGCATGTTGAATCTCTAAGATCCCAACTCAACTCAAACAGCACACTGGGCTTTCCTGAGGCCTCCTGGTAGGAAGACACTACTTATCTCCATTAACCTCTGACCCAGCAAAGATGAAACAGCTCCCATCTGTGAGCCTGAGTACCCTCGCCTCTGACTCAAGCTAAACAGAATGTGGGGGTGGGGCATGGGGCCCTACAGAGGCCCCAGGTTTGATGCCTCCTCCCCAGAGAAAGGTTGCTCCTCCCTCTAGCTCTACCCCAGAGCTGGTTATTAGAACACTCTTTGAGAGTGTCCCCCTTCCCCTCCAGGTGGCCTCTGGGTTAAGATCTAAAGTGGGAGGAGGCAGTGTCCCCTAAGAAGATGGAGGGCCATAAACCCTCAAAGGCTGTCCATTTGATTTATGTGATAATAATGGGAATTGTTAAATCTCTAAAAGTGAAGCCCTTCACCTAAAATTCCAACCTCCTGGGTCCCCCACACCTCCCTGACAGGGTCTCCCATGAGGCCAGACCTTGTCACCCACATCCCACACCACAGGAGCCAGACAGGCATTGCCTGTGATGTGACACATGCTCATTCTCCAGATGAGGAAATGAGGACAGGTAGGTGACTTGCTCAGGGTCTCATTGACAACTGATCCATTCCCATGCATGGCCCTGGTGAGAGCAGACCCCATGCAAAGCCTATGCAAATTTCCAATATGGGGATAGGTTTGCAGCATTACCCAAAATGCACAGATATCTAAGGAGATGCTGAGCAATGGTTGTCTAGAGTAACTTAAATCCATTTAAATGGAAAGAAACCAAGAGGGATTGTGTGGATGTAGGTGGTGGTGGTGGTGGTGGCACAGCGGCAGCAGCAGTAGTAGCAGTAGCTTACTGGTATTCTGGTCAATGTAGTTTGCCAATGGACACAGAATGAAGGCCAGCAGCCAGTTCCAGATGGTGAACAAAAATAGGAGATCATCAAAGATTTGTAGAGGATAATTTAGACAATGAGTGTGAGGGGCCCATACAGAGTCCCTTCGTCAGGGATGGGAGCTATTTCACTTTTGCTGGTATCTTATTTGTTTGTAGTCCTAATCCAAATGCCCAAGGCACCATAAGCGCCTAACCATGAGCGAAAGGCTAGTTAGGTGCTTTGCTGACTTTTAAAATCGGAAGCATCTCCCACTCTGCCAAAGTCAGTCCCCCATACAGAGAATATAGAAGCAGGAAACTGTTCCCTTGCCTAGCATATCAAAATCATCGGGGCATTTGTAAAGAGACTAGACACTGGGGAACACTTTGTTGCCTCCCACCCATACTGGTAAGTGCTTTTTCATTTAGCGCAATAAGCTTGTGACGCCTGTATTGTTGGACCCATTTCACAGATGAGGAACGTGGGGCTCAGATAATTGAGCTGATAGATGCAAAATCCTGGAGCAAGAAAGAACTTGAGGGCAGACAACTGGCTCCTTCGGGCCTCCTTTTCTCCGACAGCGATTAAAAGAGTCTGGGCTTCCTGCAGAAGATTCCCCGGTGCGTCTCCCACTCTGGGTTTATCACAGGAAGATTGATGCTGTCTCAACAAGGAAGCTGAACTGTAACCCTCCAAAAATGAAAGGAGGCCGTTGTCTAAATATTCATGCTGCCAGAGAGAAGGACGGAGACCAGGCGCATACCCTTCCCGTAGGCTTCCTTTTAAATCAGAGATTCTCAGCCTTTCTAATGCTGTAACCCTTTGATGGTTCCTCATGTTGTGGTGACCCCCAACTATAAAATTATATTTGATGCTACTTCATAACTGTAATTTTGCTACTGTCTTAAATCATGTAAACATCTGTGTTTTCCAATGGCCTTCAATGACCCTTAGGTGAAAGGGTCATGAGATAACCCCCCCCCCAACATTGAGACCCTCAAGTTTAAGCCCATAACACAGGAAAAAGCAGAACCCAGGGGCCTGTGAGCCTCATGCTCAGATTCTAGCCTCCATGTAAGAATTAACTGGCTCAGCACATCCACCAGAGACAACAGTAAATGAAGACCTAGAAAACCTCAAGATGGGCGTTACCTTTTATTTGCAACCATGATGGGAGGTGAGGTGGATTTTCAAGAACTGGGGAGTGTTGGGAGGTCTCTAGCGAGGGGGAAAGTTGAAGGTGTGGTTGTTTAGAAAGGTGTTTGCAATTTTCTCTTTTTATTAACTGCGTTATCCTTACAGTTCTTGTCCTTGCTAATCTAAATTGGCTATAAATCGGACACATTTGAACTGCCAGACTTGGGCAGAAGCTCATGAAGGTATTTACTGTGTGCAATTTATTGCCTTGTGCCAGATTCACTGGCCACATCAGTTGTTTGCAAAAATTTCCAAAGTTCAAATGTCAGTGACGGTTCCATTGGGCTTATCACTGATCTCAACTCTTCTGCAGAGGGGTGAGTAGAAGGGGGTGCCAGCAGGCGGCGTGGGGGGAGAAGGGATGGTCCCTAAAGCCTCTGCCTGTGCATAACCTTTCCTGGGCCTGGCAACGCTTTCCGAACCATTCTCCACACTTACCAGGTGCAACATGGGCTGCTCCGGACAAGGAAACACAGTGTCCTGACTTCTTACTGCGAATCAAGCCTCACCGGCTGTTCGCTCTGCTTCCCCATTGTGAACATATGTGTTGGACCAAACATTGAGACACACGGTTTAGCCCTGAGAAAAAAAGAAATGAAGACTGTTCCAGAAGATCTAGGGCACATGTTCTCTAGAGACAGGAGAACTCAGCACTGTGAACACAGTAGGTGCTTAGTTATCACTGCCTGCATTGAAAAACATGACAAACAACAACAACAACACAGCAGTCTTCCAGAAGACACCTTAGATGTCATTCACAAATTTCATCTACAGCTAGCTGCACTGTCCATTGTTTAGTTTTGTTCCTAAAATCTGAAACTCTTTCAGTTCCTACCCTGGGCCCCATCCCCTGTGGTTAACCCACTGAAGTATCACCGTTTCCTTTTTGTAAAATTAAAATTAAATTGGAGGAAAGAAAAAGAAGAAATGTTGTAATTCAATTGCAATCTCAGAAATAAACAAAAAAGAATCCCCCCAAAATAAATAAATTAAAAAATTACATCTAAAAGCAAAACCTTAAAGGACTCCCCTTCAGAGCCTGGGAACTTTAAAATGCAGGTAGAGATAAAAATAAAATAAAAAAAAATCCCTCCTTCCACCTGGGAAGAGGGCAAGCAGGTTGCTAAGTGAAGTGCTACTCCAAACACATCACAAAAGTCCAGGGAGCCTGGTGAAGCGTTAACTGTTGGTCTGTGTAGATAAGAAACGCGTCCAGTCAAAATCAACTGCAATTACAGAACTTCAAAGTAAAATAGCTTGGCTCGGTCACACTGGTTTTAATCTCACATCAAAAGCAGCTGTGTCGTCGTCTGCTTATGAAAGGAAAACAAATCTTCCCAGCCAATATGAAGCATGGGAAAACAAGGATAATCTTTCTTGAAGACCTCAGATACATGAATCGTGTCACAGTGGGAAACACATGTGGCGGTACAGAATGACTCCCTTCATGCACGCTGCTTAGAGATATTATGCTTCTTGACAGAAGAACAGGTGTAAACCCAAAGCAGGAACATCCTTTCTCATTAATAAGACTGACAGAAATATGCATATTAATGAATGAACCATCCAGAGCCAAGATCCGTTCTGGACACTTGAATGGAGACACAAATGCAAAAGAACAGTAGAGAGGAAGGCCCGGAATCCAAACGAGTGGATTCTAGTCTCTGGGATTTAGTAAAATGCAGAGTCTAGTTAAGCAGATCCCGGGAGGGGCCGGGGCATCTGTGTATCTCACGTGCTTCCCGACTCCAGCCCTGGTTTGTGGACTCACTAAGAGCAGAAGGAAGTAGAACTTTTGACCTTTGAGTCCCTCCCACAATCGATCACTCCTTGCCAAAGGCCTAACTAGATGAAATGGGCCACTGTCTGTGGCCCCAAAGGGGGTAAAGGGCTATATTTTCCTGTGTTAAATGAATTGGCCCTTGGGGCCAACACAATAATATGGAGCAAAACAAAAGCAAGATCTTAATTGCTCATTAGGAGCCTGTCTCTAAGAGATTTCAATGAAGGCGACTGAACTTGCCAGGCAGGGCCTTTACCTGAAGTTTGATTTCCCAGCAAAGTCGGAGAGTGACAGAGAGAGGGGTGGGGAACCAGTTGGTGGCCAAAGTCCTTATCAGCTCTTTCTTCCAGAGACTGAAGAAAAAAATCAATGAGAGTTTGTACAACAAAAGGCCCGCCTGGAGATGGATTCAACGTTCAGTGAAAATCTGAGATTGAGTGGGGGAATTGCAGTGTTTCTGCAGAGGGGCTGCGGGTGTTTTAAAAGCTCTGGTACTTAACCCTCCCGCAGAGGCTCCCCATCTGTGTGATTGGACAAAAATAACAGCGCATCCTTCCAAGGGTGAGTGTGAGAATTAAACAAATTCTATTAAGGGGATTTTTATTATACTACAGTAATTGAAAAGGATTCTGACAGCAAGCCCCACAGAAGCACTGGCTAGGCTACTATTATGTAGACACATATTACATTGATTTCAAACATCCCAGGTCAAGAGCATCAGCTATTAAAATATGCCTGGCATCACCGTGAGAGTCAGCCATTGAAAAATGTCCATCAGCGTAAAACAGCTGACAATCGCCCTGCTGGTACATGATCCTTGCAGGAGCGGGAGGAAACAGTTATCTAATTTCACACTCAACAGAAATAATAAATTACAAAAAGAAAAAAAAATTCATCTGAAGAGAAGATATTAAGTCTACGGTTATAAAAAGAAATACATGATTTTTTTTTTTAGCCCACCAATTGAATACTGAAACCAGCAGTTTTTTTTTAAAAGATTAATATTTTGGTAGTATTACAATTTCAGAAATATAATTTAAAAGTTCATGTTTTCTAAACAAACCCCCAGCTAAAGGTCTATAAGGAGTGGGACAGTGCGGGGCAGGGCAGGAGTTTTGCAGTTCCATGTGATGGTTACAGAAGGTACTGGCATTGTCTGGCTGTATAAATGTCTCTCACAGGCAGGTTGCCTGACCGTTACAATGATAATGTGGGTTCCACATCTCAGACGACTTTTTGACAAAAACATTTCCCACTTGCCCCCAGGAAAACTCATTCCCAGTGACAAATGAGGCAGAGCATGTTGAATATGGCGTTTTAAAAGAACTAGCCTGGCTACTCACGGCCAGCATAGGGAGATGGAGACCCACAGGCCCAAGGAGCTCACTGAGCCTGCGACAATCTTCATGTTCAGTGAAAGACCCTATCTTATCAATTAAACTAGACAGAGATAGAAGAAGACACCCCACACTCTCCTCTGGCCTCTAAAGAGCATGTGCATTCACACACACACACACACACACACACACACACACACAGAGGGGGGGGGGGAAATACAACCGGAAAACTGTAATCCCTAGAATGTATCCCAATGAAGACAGGAATTTTATCTAATCTCATGGCTTTATGGCTACAACCCTCAGGGCAGTGCATGAATGAATGACTCTATCGATGTAAATTTGACCACTGGACTTACACCTCTCTTTGGCTAAATTGGAGACCAGAACTAAACTAAACATGATTCTTTCCCATTCATTCATTCAGTGTGGTCCTCCAGCTAGCAGTCAGGAGTTTGTGGGTGTTGTCTTGTGTAACAGAAACATCATTGGATATCCTTATCTAGTGTAAACAAATCTTGGATCGTTGTAGAAATTCACCTCATATGCATCATACAGGAGATATGAGAGGTAATAATCTTTACTACAACTGCCCTCCAACAAGAAAGAGTTATTTAGGTCTATTTTTAGGCTAGACAAGCAGAGCCTTCTATTTCCTGGGCATATACAAATGGATAAAATGCTCACTGACTCTCTAAAGGAACCTGAACTTCTTAAAACCAGGTGTACCCTTTTCTTGGGCCAAAATGTTGGTCCTAAATGAAGGCCAAATCCAAAGACCTTTCCCAAAGGGAAAATAAGATGATTTTGCTGAGCAGGCAAAGACAGCCAGCCCTACCAGGCTTGGTCCACCTCAAAGAGTTACAGCATCTCTCTCTCTCTCTCTCTCTCTCTCTCTCTCTCTCTCTCACACACACACACACACACACACTTCTTCTGCATCACATCTCAGGATCCTCCCAGTCACGGCCCCATCCTCTAACCAGCCCCAGCCCCAGCCCCAGCCCCAGCATGACTGTCACAACTTACTGTGGTGCTCAACCTGTGGATCCTGACCTCTTTGGGGATCAAATGGCCCTTTCCCAGGGGTCGCCTAAGGCCACAGAAAACATAGATATTTATATTACAATTCCTAACACTAGAAAAATGAGTTATGAAGCAGCAGTGAAAGCATTGTATGGTTGGGGGTCACCACAACATGAGGAACTGTTAAAAGGCCAAAGTCTTAGGAAGGTTGAGAGCCTCTGTCTTAAACCTTTTCTCCATAGAGCTTTTTCCTAAGAAAAAGTCGACATTTCAAAGCTTGTCTTAATGCCTTTAGGTTTTTCCAGCATTTAGTACTGAATGTAGTACGTGCTAAACACATACTACTACATTGTCAAGAGACAAATTATTTAAGTGGTCAAATTGACTGGGGGAAAAGTGAGAAATTTCTGGAACATCAAAGGGTCTGATTTTGTGGACTTTGTATAGAACACCCATAAACAAAAAGCAACTTCTAAACCCATTGCTGTGTTCACATTACCAAACTAAAATAGCACTTATGCTGTGTACAACATAAACACATTCATGGCCCGCCCCAAGGTAGGATAACACAAAAAGCTCGTGCCCACGTCCTTTCTAGCCTGAGTTTAAATACCTGTTTTCCCTTATCCCAGCTGTGCAAAATTTAGTCTCCCCTAGCCTCCACCTTCTCCTCTGTAAAGGAAGATGGAGAGATGAAAATAAGACAACACATGGGTTAGACATGAGTTGTCGAACAGATGAAATGAGAGCGGATAGTGTCTGTAGCGGGTTGCTGATGTTTCTTCATAGAATCTCCTGTCCCAGTACTAAATATGGTAGTCACGTGGAAACACGGGACAATAACGGCTCTAAAACAGTTTCAGTCCTGTGATCACTTCAGCACCTCAGCCTGCTCAGCCTGCAGGGCGATGGCTGTTTTGTTTGTGACCATCTTGCAAGTAAATAAGAAGCAATTGGATAAAGCATCATTAATAAATATCGTCCTGCACCAAAAGAGAGGCCGGGAAAAATCGCAGGCAAGGCTATGGGGCTTCCTGGAGAAGGGCGAAAGGGCCCTGCAGAGGTCAGCAGGGCACGGCCTCCCTCGGAGCCCCACTGATACCAGCCTCCTGATAAGAAGGCTCCCAGCATTCACCTTGTTTCTGGGACAATGTGACGGTTCAGACTAGATCCAGCCTAGACTACAACAGGAGTTTGAGGGTAAGAGTAGTAAACTTCAAAAGCTTTTGAGGACTTGATAAGCCGGGGGCAGGGGTGGGAATATTTATTTAAAAGCTTACAGTCCTTGGAATATTCGGTCTGAGCCCCTCAGCCCCCGACCTTTCTTCCCCTTGACCCTTTGATGACCTTCTCTCTGCTCTAGAGGCTTCTCCCCTTGGGTCAGCTACATTCCCAGCCACTACACCAATTTCTTTCTAGTTAAGTTTCCAGAGACGCAGCCTCTCCTTGGGTCCCTTGAGGGTTTAGAACGAGGAGATCAACATTTACATTGGTAAAATACACTCAGCTGCGGGGAGGGCCTAATCTTTCTTAACCTTCTCCTGCAGCTGTGCAGCCTGTGCTCCCACTGGGGCCCTTCGGCTGCTGGGAGAGAGGGAGGGAGGGAGACAGAGAGAGACAGAGACACGGAGACAAGAAACAGAGGGAGAGAGATCTGCCCTATTGAGTGCTGGGACACTGGATCCCAACCTGGCGAAATATGGAAATTATGGTGTCCCATAGCCAGATCAACTTAGTGGGGTTTTTCGGGACCAGGAACAGAAAGCAAGAGAGGGACATCATGGAGATAAAGTGCTCAGAGCTGGAGGTAAGATTAACATCCCAGTGATGGGGGAGGGTAGGATGAACTCCTCAGTGATGGGGGAGGGTAGGATGAACTCCTCAGTGGTGGGGGAGGGTAGGATGAACTCCTCAGTGGTGGGGGAGGGTAGGATGAACTCCTCAGTGATGGGGGAGGGTAGGATGAACTCCTCAGTGATGGGGGAGGGTAGGATGAACTCCCCAGATTTTGAGGAAGGCAGGAGAGTCTTTCCTGGAAGCCCAGGGATGAGAGAAGTCTTTCCTGGCATCCCTTCCCACAGCCTGTTCTTTTTGCCTCCCCACAGTGATAAGCAGCAGATACAAGTTGCGTCAGCCCAAAGTTCCTGGGCAACAATTCAGGTCCAACTGAACCTCGCCACAGTTTGAAGCATAACCAAAGATGGAGGAGGGGGGTAGTTTAAACAAAAGAAGATCTTCAAAACTACAGCCCTAAAGTCACCCAGAGGTCAGCTCTAAATATGCTTTAGAGGAAAACGAAACAGCGCTGCACAAACAAATCTTTCTCCTTTTTCTTTTTTCTCAGAAACAAAGCTTCAGAGTCACCCTCCCTACATCCACAATACATTCTTACGTTGTCAATCAGAACACTGCAAGCTCACCTCTAAGTTCTGTGGCCTAACCTCTATTTTCTTTGTATAATAGTAAGTCCTGGGTATCTGGGAGTTCAAGACCAGCCTAGCCTACATGGTGAATTCCAGGCAGCTGGGGTACATAGTGAGATCCTGTCTTGAAGTTGGAGGATGAGGAAGAGGAGGAGGAGGAGGAAGAGGAGGAGGGAGAAGAAGCAGAGGAAGAAGAGGAGAAAGGAAGAGGAGGAAAAGGAGGAGAAAGAGGAGAAGGAGGGAAAAAAAAGAAAAGGTTCAAATAAGAAGCAGTCAAGAGGAGACCAATGCCTGGCATGAGGCTATTAAGACAAAGTCCTTGAGACAGGAAAATGAGTATTGCCCTATTCCTCTAGAGTGTAAGATGACAGTTGAAGGATTATGGACTACCTTGACAAATCTTTTTTATTTTTTTTTAAGATTTATTTATTTATGTAAGTACTGTAGCTGTCTTCAGACATTCCAGAAGAGGGCGCCAGATCTCGTTGCGGATGGTTGTGAGCCACCATGTGGTTGCTGGGATTTGAACTCTGGACCTTCGGAAGAGCAGTTGGGTGCTCTTACCCACTGAGCCATCTCACCAGCCCGACAAATCTTTAACGCATACTGTTGGGTAAAATAAACACAGTACAAAAACCGCACAGCCTAATCTATTTGCCAAAGTTTACAAACATGCAAACCCTGACTATACTAGTCATGATAAGTATGAACGCATACATACACATATGCCAAGTGTAAATACACAAAAAATGTAAATGCAGGGCTCACAGTTGTGTTTTCCTCAAGAAAAGAAGAGTGGGGTAGGGGGTGCTCGGGACACATGGATTTTTAAAATTTGCTCCATTCCTTCTTAAAAGTAATGTGAATTAGGGTTGGCAAAAAAGAATTCAAGAAGTTACCAGGAGTCGTGTCATATTTTGTTTAATGCTTCGGGGCACACTTGAAACATTCCATTAAAAATGTTAAGAGTCTTGGACAAAAGTTTTCAGGTGAAGCAGCCAGGGGTTCCTGGAAGGACTTAGGTGGAGCTCTGGGGTCCCAAGAGATACTATCTTTGCCTCAGTTCCATCCTGTCCTAACACCCTTTAGCAAAAAAGTTTAAGGCCATCAGACTCCCCCTTTTAAGGTTTTTGTGAGCTCACTCCACCCAGCAGGCTCATAGAAATAGCCCACATTGGGTATCTAAAAGCTTCTGTTAGGAACTCAGGGGAGGAAATGGAATTTAACAAGCCTCCCTCAGACTAAACATAGATACTTGCAAGCCTGGTCTTTAACTGCCAATCTCAAATGATAAATGGTTCTCTCCCCAGTAAAATTTGTGAACTACAAAATTTGGGAGCAAGCCATTCACCCCTCCAGGTCTCAGTGAGCTTATCTGGGCCTAAATGATATCTAAAGTCTGAGTCTGAACAATTACTGATTCTAATCTGAGAATGGAGAACAGGGACCAGATATAGGCGGGCAACGTATGTCATCCACCAATCATAATATAGAGATGCAGGTTTCTGCCCCAGACCCTAAATGTGCACCTCTCATGACCCTCAGAGAGAGCTGAGAGCTCAAACCACCAGGGATATGAGAGCTCAAACCACCACACCAGAGGGATACACTCAGTCCTGCAGATTAAACACCTCATTAAAATGTAAAGTGTACACAGAGGGAAACCCCACCTTCAGTTCTACCGAATACCTGCTGTCTTCTAAATCACACAGCTGCTTTTAACCCAGATAAAGACTGAGTCCTAAAGAACCAACCCGATCTGCTCAAAATGGCACGGCTCTCTTGTGAGGGAAACCCAGAGTCCAAGGCTGTCTTCACATTCCCAAGCTTGGACTTTTTTGGGGTGACATAATTGCCTCCAAAGCCCTCACAGGGACAGAAACCCAAGACAGACAATGCCAGAGAGCAAACTGCAAGAGAGGGACAGAAAGAATGGACAAGGCTGAAAACTCCACTCTCTGTCAGGTTGCCTTTTATAACTCTGTGCATTTCAAGACAAAGACCGGAGCAGAGTGAAACAAGCTGTCAGTGGTTTGCATGGCAGTTACTACGTATGGATTTCCTCTCTAGATCTTCCTACCATAAGACCAGGCACATTAGTTATGCAAGAAATGATTGTATCAATCAATACTTAGAGTCCTTGGCACCACATGTGGACTGCGAATGAGAATAGAGACAAAGAGGGTGATAACCAGGATGGTGATGACCATGATGGTGATGATGATGAAGACTATCATGACGATGATGGTGATGATGATTATAATGACGACTAAATGCGGGAGGCCACTCTGAAGCATCTTCTAGAGTCCACTCATACAGCCTGACAGGCACCTCACTGCACTGCCATTGTTCCTGATTTTCTCACTGCTTAAAGTCATTTCAACATGATCAAATTTGTTTTTCCTCTGATCAAAGCATTTGTTTCATTCAAAAGGAATTGGTGCAAATGCAGTCAGCCCTGTTCCCCTCCAGAGTCCCATGCTGTATCCCTAAGAACAATAGCAGCCTCTAAGCAGAGGCTGCCTCTGAGCTTTCCCCTGCGGTTTACCAACCTCACTAACACAGAGAACATTAGGAAAGGGAGTGGGTCGAGCCTAAGGCTGCGTGTGAGGCAAACAACATAGACACGTAAAGTAGAAACAGGACTCCCGCAGCCCTTTACGCCTTTTTAAAGGACTACAAATACCCTTCTATAAAGTATGTGTTTTCTTGCCCAGGGTTGTCCCTTATAAAAAGAGTGGAACTGTATTAGATTTCTTACAAAAATCTTACAGATAGCAACATATAATATCTCCCAGTTATTTTACACAAGCATTCAATAACTCTGACCCTAATCCGTGCTTCTTTGAAATACTGTCAGTAAAAAGGAAGTAAAAGAAGTTTAATCTAGGACCAGGATGGTGGTTGGGCTGGGGAAAGTACTCACCGTGCGAGCCCGAAGATCTGAGTTCAATTCCTGGAACCCACTGTGGAAGAAGAGAACCAACCAGTTCCAGAAAGTTGTCTTCTAACCATCACATACAGGCCATGGCTCCCACACACCTGGCTTACACGTATGCACCCGACACACAAGTAAATAAATAATGCACATACATACATAATGCATAAAATAGATGCTTAAAAGAACCTGATGTAGTTCAGTTCTTTTCCAAAGGTTAAGGTTTGTATTTACAGCTATGGAGTAGAGTTAAAAATAAACCAGCAATCTTTTTTTTTTTAAGTCACTTTTAAATGCAAATGACTACAATTTCCAGACATAAATAATATACTTGAGTGACAAAAAAATTTTAGAAAGTTAAACTAAAGGATGACATAAAGTAGGGACGTTGTCACAGAGGAACTCTATTTTAAATTTATATGTGCTGTTAGCATTCTGTCTAAGCTCCACCCCACAGTTACCTGGCAACAGCCAGATGTGCCTGACTCACTATAAAAGGGGCTGCTTGCCCCCCCCCACTCTCTCTTGCTCTTGCTCTCTCCTCTTGCTCCTTCTCTCCTTCTCTCCCTCCCCCTCTCTCTCCAAGTGCTCATAGCCAGCCTCTCCTTTCCTCCTCCTCCTCCTCCTCCTCCTCCTCTTCCTCCCTCTCTCTCTCTCTCTCTCTTTCTCTCTCTCTCTCTCTCTCTCTCTCTCTCCTTCTACTATCCTCTTGACTCCCCTCCCCATGCCCTGAATAAACTCTATTCTATACTATACTATCCTGTGACTTGTCTCTCAGAGTCAAGGGATGCCTCAGCATGGGCTCACCGAGGCACCCCCTTCCCCCATACCTGACTACACCTCCATAGATTATATCCCTTCTCTCTTTATCTCTTTAAAAATACATCATGTGCATATATACATTCAGAAGTTCCCACAGTGACAGATTTCTACATGACACTTTTCAAAGGACTTTAGTGGTATTTATCCCTCCTGGACAGCATCTGTCCCTGTCCTCCCATCCCTCACCCTGTTAACCAACCCTTCCTGGTCCATTATTCATCTTTCCCCTTTTATATCATTACATTCTATCTACCATCTCTTAAAAGATACACACACACACACACACACATACATACCCATGACCCCTGATTGATATGGATATTCCAAATGAAATACACATATCTAAAGAGTAAAAGCTAACATTCACAATGATAAAAAGCATACAATGTTTGTTTGTCTTTCTGGGTTAGATGTTTGTCTTTTGGGCTCTGTGTTACCACACTCAGAATGATCATTTCCAATTACATACGTTTATCTTGAAATCTCATAATTCGATTTTTTAACAGGCAAATAATATTCCACTGCATAAATATACCACATTTCCATTATTTACTTATCAACTGATGATACAAGGCTGTCCCCACTCCCTAGCAAGTCTGCAGAGAGAGAACAACAGACATGGGTGGGCAAGTGTCTTTATATGGGACATAGCGTCCTATGGGTAAATACCCAGCTGTGACACACCTGGATCGTGTGGTACTTCTATTGCTAGCTTTCTGAGGGGCTTCCACACTACTTTGCAGTGAGGCACCATAGATACCCAAACATTACGGGATATTGCTGATGCTAAAGGTTACTGTACTGGCTAGTTTTGTGTCAACTTGACACAAGCTGGAGTTATCACAGAGAAAGGAGCTTCAGTTGGGGAAATGCCTCCATGAGATCCAGCTATAAGGCATTTTCTCAATTAGTGATCAAGGGGGAAAGGCCCCTTGTGGGTGGTGCCATCTCTAGGCTGGTAGTCTTGGTTCTATAAGAAAGCAGGCTGAGCAAGCCAGTAAGTAACATCCCTCCATGGCCCCTGCATCAGCTCCTGCTTCCTGACCTGCTTGAGTTCCAGTCCTGACTTCCTTGGTGATGAACAGCAGTATGGAAGTGTAAGCTAAATAAACCCTTTCCTCCCCAACTTGCTTCTTGGTCATGATGTTTGTGCAGGAATAGAAACCCTGACTAAGACAGTTACCCTCAAGAACTTAATGATAAAAACCCCGTTGCTGTAGACACCACATGCTTGAGTCATAGAACATGGAGATATCATGCTAGTCCTGACCTGGAAGCTTCGTCTCTACTGGATAGCTTTCATGGTACATGAAGATGTGACGGACACCTTCATTAGTCTTACACATCTGTGAACACTGCAGTATACAATAGTGACTGATTTACCAAGACATGCCCACGAGCACAATAGTGGCAAAAACATCATGTGGAGATGAAACCCATACCTGGACCCATTGTCCAGCCAAGAACTGTGACTAGACATGTCAGAGGCCCTAGGGGAGACTCTACTAATAATACTATCTGCTAAATGGAGATAGTATTAAATTGACTCCTAGTGACTTATGCATTAAAGTGACTCCTGATATCTTTCAACTCCCATCAGATAAACTTCCTTTTTTCAGAAGATGACAATGATCACAGACTCATAGTTGGTTAAGGTGCACAGAATAAAAGATTCCAGAATTCTCTATCCTAAATGGAACATATGTTCTACACCCCTCCTCCCAAGGCTTAGAATCATTGCAAAAGAACGGCTGAAAGAATATAAAATCCAGAGTTGGGGGATAAGCACAAGGGAACACTGTACTCAGGGCAGGGCAGTCATGTAAATGAGTGCATCACAGCTATCACATCACACACAGGACCTGTGCAAGCTGGAACCCAACCAAACTCCGGCAGGGAGAGGGGAGGTAGGCATGAAGCTCTTAGTATCTGATAGCTGATTGAAGAGGGAAGCTCAGTTTGCTTTAAGAGTGTGGCCCCTACTAAACTGATTGCACTCCAGTGGGTGCCACACATTCCTGGGCAGCACAAATCGGACTTGATGAGAGTATAAAGAGAGAGAGAACGGGACAGTCTGTGGGTAGGGGAACGGGAGGTGGTTCTGGAAGGAGTTGGAGGAAGCCATAAATATGATCAAAACACATTGTACTAACTGTGTCAAAGAACAAACCAAAAAGAGCAAGTCTGTGAAGGACATGTAGCCTGACACAGCAGTTTTAGTGGTCATATTAAACGGGGCTCAAAACTACTGTTTCTCCAGCAGCCCAGACGTAGGAATGATGACCCCACAGGTCAGTATGAGGTGACTCAACCAGAAGTTAGGAAAGAAACACACACGAAAGAATTACATAACATCTTTCCAGGAAGCTGAAGATTGGAAACAGTAACATTTCTATATTAATATATTATTTAAGGTATGTTGTGCACCTCTGTTAATAAATTAGATGTTAGCTAACATTTAACTATTCCATCCGTGTGTCTAAAAGTACACTTTAGAGAAACTCAAACTGGCCAACTGCTTTTCTTGGCATTAGCTGCCATGTCTTTAATTGATGCTGCGTGCTAGTTGAGCATAATGGGACTTCACGTAAGAGCAAAGACAAATTAATCACTCGGAGCTTTTGGGGGGGAGGAGAAAGGACAGAGGCAGAGAAACCCAAAGAGGGAACTTTAAAATCAAGAGCCAGCTTTTGAAAGCCTCACTGTCAGCTGTGTTTGGAATCTGACGTACCGCCCCCAGTCCAACCCCTTTGGAACACATTATCCAGAAGGTCTTCTCAGGATGTTCTTGAAGGTCCTGGCTCTGAGTCAAATCCCCTGTCCTCCAGACTCCAGGCAGTGAGGCCTCCAGAGAACGTAGTGTTTTGTTTCCAGCGTCTCTGGAAGCATGAAGAGGAAGCTGGAGCCAGGAGCTGTCACAGACTGGAGAAGTCAAAAGACGTATAAAGCTGATTTTCAAGATTTCAACTCTATATTCCATGTCAAAGACTCCGTTTCTACCCCAAACCTTACAGTAATGAAACGATGCAGGGGCGGGTCATGTGGGCCACACTTCTCATTTAGCGAAAAGTATGACAGCATCCCTTTACCTATCTGCATTGGCATTCCCCAAAAGAGGAATTTCCTTTAAGATCTTAAAAAAGCTTGGCAGACATTTTTCTCAGACTGGGTAGAACAAATGGTTCGGTTCCTGTTGATGGTCCAATCAAGGTAACTTTAACAATCTTGATATCCTGTGCATCGTTTGGGGTGACTGCTGGCTCAGATTTAAAGTAGACATGTGTTCACACTTTGCTGGCATTACCACCTCTCCCAGAGACGTCTGTACTCTCCTCCCTGACTCCATGTCATATGGTCACCATCAAAGGTCACCCCAACTGAAAATCCATTTGCAGGAAGTGTGCAGACTACAAACCACACAGGAGAGGAGAAGCTGTCAGGCCCAAGCACAGCACCTCCAAAGCAGGCCCCACAACCAAGAAGATGGTGACTCGGCCTCAAGACTACGCTTCCTCCTTTTTAGTTCTGTCATGTTTTAAGCCACATACACATTAATAGGTCCTAAACAGCATTCTGCATGAGATTTTTAAGCTTAGAGAGTATATAATTACCATGTTAAGTCAAAACTTGGTATGTGTCTATGTGTATGCATAGAATGTATATGTTCATGTGTGCATAGTGAATATGTACTGTGTATGTATAGTATTTG
>NW_028227269.1:67215000-67290000 GCF_978045245.1 Mus caroli | reverse complement strand
GGGTTGCAGATCCCTTTAGCTCCTTGGGTACTTTCTCTAGCTTCTCCATTGGGAGCCCTGTGATACATCCAATAGCTGACTGTGAACATCCACTCCTGTGTTTGCTAGGCCCCGGCATCGTCTCACAAGAGACAGCTATATTTGGGTCCTTTCAGCAAAATCTTGCTAGTGTATGCAATGGTGTCAGCGTTTAAAAGCTGATTATGGGACGGATCCCTGGATACAGCAGTCTCTAAATGGTCCATCCTTTCATCACAGCTACGAAATTTGTCTCTGTAACTCCTTCCCTGGGTGTTTTGTTCCCAATTCTAAGAAGGTGCACAGTGTCCACATTTTTGTCTTCATTCTTCTTGAGTTTCATGCATTTATCAAATTGTATCTTATATCTTGGGTATCCTAAGTTTTGGGCTAATATCCACTTATCAATGAATACATATTGTGTGAGTTCTTTTGTGATTGTGTTACTTCACTCAAGATGATGCCCTCCAGGTCCATCCATTTGGCTATGAATTTCATAAATTCATTCTTTTTAATAGCTGAGTAGTACTCCATTGTGTAAATGTACCATAATTTCTGTATCCATTCCTCTGTTGAGGGACATCTGGGTTCTTTCCAGCTTCTGGCTATTATAAATAGGGCTGCTATGAACATAGTGGAGCATGTGTCCTTTTTACCGGTTGGGCCATCTTCTGGATATATGCCCAGGAGAGGTATTGCTGGATCCTCCGGTAGTACTATGTCCAATTTTCTGAGGAACCGCCAGACTGATTTCCAGAGTGGTTGTACAAGCTTGCACTCCCACCAACAATGGAGGAGTGTTCCTCTTTCTCCACATCCTCGCCAGCATCTGCTGTCACCTGAATTTTTGATCTTAGCCATTCTGACTGGTGTGAGGTGGAATCTCAGGGTTGTCTTGATTTGCATTTCCCTGATGATTAAGGATGTTGAACATTTTTTCAGGTGCTTCTCTGCCATTCGGTATTCCTCAGGTGAGAATTCTTTGTTCAGTTCTGAGCCCCATTTTTTAATGGGGTTATTTGACTTTCTGGAGTCCACCTTCTTGAGTTCTTTATATATATTGGATATTAGTCCCTTATCTGATTTAGGATAGGTGAAGATCCTTTCCCAATCTGTTGGTGGTTTTTTTGTCTTATTGATGGTGTCTTTAGCCTTGCAGAAGCTTTGTAGTTTCATGAGGTCCCACTTGTCAATTCTCGATCTTACAGCACAAGCCATTACTGTTCTATTCAGGAATTTTTCCCCTGTGCCCATGTCTTCAAGGCTTTTCCCCACTTTCTCCTCTATAAGTTTCAGTGTCTCTGGTTTTATGTGAAGTTCCTTGATCCACTTAGACTTGACCTTAGTACAAGGAGAAAGGAATGGATCGATTCGCATTCTTCTACATGTTAACAACCAGTTGTGCCAGCACCATTTGTTGAAAATGCTGTCTTTCTTCCACTGGATGTTTTTAGCTCCCTTGTCAAAGATCAAGTGACCATAGGTGTGTGGGTTCATTTCTGGGTCTTCAATTCTATTCCATTGGTCTATTTGTCTGTCACTATACCAGTACCATGCAGTTTTTATCACAATTGCTCTGTAGTAGAGCTTTAGGTCCGGCATGGTGATTCCACCAGAGGTTCTTTTATCCTTGAGAAGAGTTTTTGCTATCCTAGGTTTTTTGTTATTCCAGATGAATTTGCAGATTGCACTTTCTAATTCGTTGAAGAATTGATTTGGAATTTTGATGGGGATTGCATTGAATCTGTAGATTGCTTTTGGCAAGATAGCCATTTTTACAATGTTGATCCTGCCAATCCATGAGCATGGGAGATCTTTCCATCTTCTGAGATCTTCTATAATTTCTTTCTTCAGAGACTTGAAGTTTTTATTATACAGATCTTTCACTTCCTTAGTTAGAGTCACGCCAAGATATTTTATATTATTTGTGACTATTGAGAAGGGTGTTGTCTCCCTAATTTCTTTCTCAGCCTGTTTATTCTTTGTGTAGAGAAAGGCCATTGATTTGTTTGAGTTAATTTTATATCCAGCTACTTCACCGAAGCTGTTTATCAGGCTTAGGAGTTCTCTGGTGGAATTTTTAGGGTCACTTATATATACTATCATATCATCTGCAAAAAGTGATATTTTGACTTCATCTTTTCCAATTTGTATCCCTTTGATCTCCTTTTGTTGTCGAATTGCTCTGGCTAGGACTTCAAGTACAATGTTGAATAGGTATGGAGAAAGTGGACAGCCTTGTCTAGTCCCTGATTTTAGAGGGATTGCTTCAAGCTTCTGACCATTTACTTTGATGTTGGCTACTGGTTTGCTGTAGATTGCTTTTATCATGTTTAGGTATGGGCCTTGAATTCCTGATCTTTCCAAGACTTTTATCATGAATGGGTGTTGGATCTTGTCAAATGCTTTTTCCGCATCTAAGGAGATGACCATGTGGTTTTTGTCTTTGAGTTTGTTTATATACTGGATTACGTTGATGGATTTCCGTATATTGAACCATCCCTGCATCCCTGGGATGAAACCTACTTGGTCAGGATGGATGATTGTTTTGATGTGTTCTTGGATTCGGTTAGCAAGAACTTTATTGAGGATTTTTGCATCAATATTCATAAGGGATATTGGTCTGAAGTTTTCTATCTTTGTTGGGTCTTTTTGTGGTTTAGGTATCAGAGTAATTGTGGCTTCATAGAATGAGTTGGGTAGAGTACCTTCTGTTTCTATTTTGTGGAATAGTTTGTGAAGAACTGGGATTAGATCTTCTTTGAAGGTCTGATAGAACTCTGCACTAAACCCATCTGGTCCTGGGCTTTTTTTAGTTGGGAGACTATTAATGACTGCTTCTATTTCTTTGGGGGATATAGGGCTGTTTAGATCATTAACCTGATCTTGATTCAACTTTGGTACCTGGTATCTGTCTAGGAACTTCTCCATTTCATCCAGGTTCTCCAGTTTTGTTGAGTATAGCCTTTGGTAGAAGGATCTGATGGTGTTTTGGATGTCTTCAGGATCTGTTGTTATGTCTCCTTTTTCATTTCTGATTTTGTTAATTAGGATGCTTTCCCTGTGCCCTCTAGTGAGTCTGGCTAAGGGTTTATCTATCTTGTTGATTTTCTCAAAGAACCAGCTCCTTGATTGGTTGATTCTTTGAATAGTTTTTCTTGTTTCCACTTGGTTGATTTCACCCCTGAGTTTGATTATTTCCTGCCGTCTACTCCTCTTGGGTGAATTTGCTTCCTTTTGTTCTAGTGCTTTTAGGTGTGTTGTCAAGCTGCTAATGTGTGCTCTCTCTAGTTTCCTTTTGGAGGCACTCAGAGCTATGAGTTTTCCTCTTAGAAATACTTTCATTGCGTCCCATAAGTTTGGGTATGTTGTGGCTTCATTTTCATTGAACTCTAAAAGTCCTTAATTTCTTTCTTTATTCCTTCCTTGACCAAGGTATCATTGAGAAGAGTGTTGTTCAGTTTCCACGTGAAGGTTGGCTTTCTATTATTTATTTTGTTATTGAAGATCAGCCTTAGTCCATGGTGATCTGATAGGATGCATGGGACAATTTCAATATTTTTATATCTGTTGAGGCCTGTTTTGTGACCAATTATGTGGTCAATTTTGGAGAAGGTACCATGAGGTGCTGAGAAGAAGGTATATCCTTTTGTTTTAGGATAGAATGTTCTGTAGATATCTGCCAGATCCATTTGATTCATAATTTCTCTTAGTTTCACTGTGTCCCTGTTTAGTTTCTGTTTCCATGATCTGTCCATTGGTGAAAGTGGTGTGTTGAAGTCTCCCACTATTATTGTATGAGGTGCAATGTGTGCTTTGAGATTTACTAAATTTTCTTTAATGAATGTGGCTGCCTTTGTATTTGGAGCATAGATATTCAGGATTGATAGTTCCTCTTGGAGGATTTTACCTTTGATGAGTATGAAGTGTCCCTCCCTGTCTTTTTTAATGACTTTGGGTTGGAAGTCAATCTTATCAGATATTAGAATGGCTACTCCAGCTTGTTTCTTCATGCCATTTGCTTGGAAAATTGTTTTCCAGCCTTTCATTCTGAGGTAGTGTCTATCCTTTTCTCTGAGATGAGTTTCCTGTAAGCAGCAAAATGTTGGGTCTTGTTTGTGTAGCCAGTTTGTTAGTCTATGTCTTTTTATCGGGGAGTTGAGTCCATTGATATTAAGAGATATTAAGGAAAAGTAATTGTTGTTTCCTGTTATTTTTGTTGTTAAAGTTGGCATTTTGTTCTTGTGGCTGTCTTCTTTTAGGTTTGTTGAGGGATTACCTTCTTGTTGTTTCTAGGGCGTGGTTCCTGTCCTTGTATTGGTTTTTTTCTGTTATTATCCTTTGAAGGGCTGGATTCGTGGAGAGATAATGTGTGAATTTGGTTTTGTCGTGGAATACTTTGGTTTCTCCATCTATGTTAATTGAGAGTTTGGCTGGGTATAGTAGCCTGGGCTGGAATTTGTGTTCTTTTAGTGTCTGTATAATATCCGTCCAGGATCTTCTGGCTTTCATAGTCTCTGGTGAAAAGTCTGGTGTAATTCTGATAGGCTTGCCTTTATATGTTACTTGGCCTTTTTCTCTTACTGCTTTTAGTATTCTATCTTTATTTAGAGCATTTGTTGCTCTGATTATTATGTGTCGGGAGGTATTTCTTTTCTGGTCCAGTCTATTTGGAGTTCTGTAGGCTTCTTGTATGTTCATGGGCATCTCTTTCTTTAGATTTGGGAAGTTTTCTTCTATAATTTTGTTGAAAATGTTTGCTGGTCCTTTGAGTTGAAAATCTTCATTCTCATCCACTCCTATTATCCGTAGGTTTGGTCTTCTCATTGTGTCCTGTATTTCTTGGATGTTTTGAGTTAGGATCTTTTTGCATTTTACATTTTCCTTGATTGTTGTGCCGATGTTCTCTATGGAATCTTCTGCACCTGAGATTCTCTCTTCCATCTCTTGTATTCTGTTGCTGATGCTCGTATCTATGGTTCCAGATTTCTTTCCTAGGGTTTCTATCTCCAGTGTTGCCTCATTTTGGGTTTTCTTTATTGTGTCTACTTCCCTTTTTAGGTCTAGTATGGTTTTGTTCATTTCCATCATCTGTTTGGATGTGTTTTCCTGTTTTTCATTAAGGACTTCTACCTGTTTGATTATGTTATCGTGTTTTTCTTTAAGGATTTGTAACTCTTTAGCAGTGTTCTCCTGCAATTCTTTAAGGGATTTTTGTGCTTCCTCTTTATTGTCTTCTGCCTGTTTAGCAGTGTTCTCCTGCATTTCTTTAAGTGTGTTATTAAAGTCCTTCTTGAAGTTCTCTATCATCATCAGGAGATATGCTTTTAAATCCGTTTCTAGCTTTTCCGGTGTGTTGGGGTGCCCTGGACTGGGCGAAGTGGGGGTGCTGGGTTCTGATGATGGTGAGTGGTCTTGGTTTCTGTTAGTAAGATTATTACGTTTACCTTTCGCCATCTGGTAATCTCTCGGGTTACTTGTTATCGTTGTCACTGTTTAAAGATTGGAGCAGAAGCTGTGTTCCACTCACCAGCAGTCTCTAAATCCTGCGGCGGGGTCGTGGGTAGCTGAAGGTACCCTGGTGCTGGTCCAGCCGGAAGAGGCCTGTGGTCCTACTCAGGCCGTTTTTCTGCTTCCCTAACTACTGCAGTCTCTGGTCCCGCGCGCAATTGGATTGGAGCAGAAACTGTGTTCCACTCTCCAGAAGTCTTAAGATCCTGTGGCGGGTGTTGTGGGTAGCTGGCGAGTGTCAGCAGACCCTGCGCCCCAGCTGCCCTGGTGCTTTTCTGACCGGAAGAGGGTTGTGGCCCTATGTAGGCCGGATTTCTCACTCAGTAGCTGGCGGGTGTCAGGCAACCCTGCGCTCCCGCTACCCCGGCGCTGATCGGCCGGATGAGGCCTGTGGCCCTACTCAGGCCGGTTTCTGCTTCCCTAACTAATGCAGTCTCAGGTCCCGCGCAATTGGATTGGAGCAGAAGCTGTGTTCCACTCACCAGCAGTCCCCAATCCTGCGGCGGGGGTCGTGGGTAGCTGGCAGGTGTCAGGCAACCCTGCGCTCCCGCCACCCCGGCGCTGATCCAGCTGGATGAGGCCTGTGGTCCTACTCAGGCCGGTTTCTGCTTCCCTAACTAATGCAGTCTCAGGTCCCGCGCAATTGGATTGGAGCAAAAGCTGTGCTCCACTCACCAGAAGTCTTAAGATCCTGTGGCGGGTGTTGTGGGTAGCTGGTGAGTGTCAGCAGACCCTGTGCCCCAGCTGCCCTGGTGCTTTTCTGACCGGAAGAGGGTTGTGGCCCTATGTAGGCCGGATTTCTCTCTCCCCACCCAGAGCAGTCTCAGGTCCCGCGTGATTGGACTGGAGCAGAAGCTGTGTTCCACTCACCAGCAGTCCCAAAATCCTGCGGCGGGGGTCGTGGGTAGCTGGCGGGTGTCAGGCAACCCTGCGCTCCCGCTACCCTGGCGCTGATCCGGCCGGATGAGGCCTGTGGCCCTACTCAGGCCAGTTTCTGCTTCCCTAACTAATGCAGTCTCAGGTCCCGCGCAATTGGATTGGAGCAGAAGCTGTGTTCCACTCACCAGCAGTCCCCAATCCTGCGGCGGGGGTCGTGGGTAGCTGGCGGGTGTCAGGCGACCCTGCGCTCCCGCTACCCAGGCGCTGATCCAGCCGGATGAGACCTGTGGTCCTACTCAGGCAGTTTTCTGCTTCCCTAACTAATGCAGTCTCAGGTCCCGCGCGATTGGACTGGAGCAGAAGCTGTGTTCCACTCACCAGCAGTCCCAAAATCCTGCGGCGGGGTCTTTATTTTCTTATAAAGATTCCAAGATTGCCTTTTCTCTGGATGTTTTGTTCTGACATCTATTTAACGTGCCCTGCTCTTCTCAGTTTGCCGTGCATGTGATTCTTATGTTTTGCTCTTGTTAGGTGAGTTGCCCAAAAGAGAGTTGTTCATAGTATAATGAGCACCAGTTCCAAAATGGAGGCCAATTACCAAAGAGAGACCTTCCTTTAGCTCAGCCGCTGGTCGCTTTTATAATGTTCGTTGAGCTTGGATTTTCTAGGAGTTTTGAGTGGTTTTGAATCAGCTCTTTGGCTTGGGTTTAGAAATAAAACAATTTCTAAAGCAATACAAGGGCATAATTACAGGGCATATTTTCATCTGTAAACGATGGCAGGAGTTCAGGAAGCTGTAACTGAGCCCAACTTATCATTTTTGCCAATCTTCAGGTTTTCTGCCTTTGTAGCCTTACTGTTTACGTTTATTTTGATCAGGTATATACAATCTTTTTCTATGAAGGTTAAACATTGTAATATAAAATCTACAAATTTATTCTCCTGGCCTACTGGCCGACTTTTGAGTGCTTCTCCTTCCTATCTGTTTCCCTGGGCTTTTGCGGCTCTTGGACTTGCAGACAATGAGCATCCTGACAGTGAAGCTTATCCTCAGTGAAGCTGGGAAATGCTTCTCCCCAGCATTTTCAGTAGTGCTTGGCATATCATAGATATTTAATAAATGTTTATTGAAATTCATTTCAACCCTTTTAACGTTTCTTTTGCTTATGAGTCAATGTCCCTCGGGTTGTAAAAATTTTATCCCCAAGTTTTTAGGATGGAGAATGAGATATAGCATGAAGACAAGTGGATGGAACTAGAAAATATCATCCTGAGGTAAACCAGTCACAAAAGAACACACATGATATGCACTCACTGATAAGTGGATATTAATCCAGAATTTTGGAATATCCAAGATACAATTCACAGACCACATGAAGCTCAAGAGTAAGGAAGACTTCAAGGGTGGATACTTTGATCCTTCTTAGAAGGGGGATCAAAATACCCATGAGAAGAGATAGACAAAGTGTGGAGCAGAAACTGAAGGAAAGGCCATCCAGAGACTGTCCCACCTGTCGATCCATCCCATATTCAGTCACCAAACCCAGACATAATTGTGGATGCCAACAAGTGCTTGTTGACAGGAGCCTGATATAGCTGTCTCCTGAGAGGATCTACCACTGCCTGACAGATATAGAAGTGTATGATCACAGCCATCCATTGGGCTGAGCACAGGATCCCCAATGGATAAGCTAGAGAAAGGGCCCAAGGAGCTGAAGGGGTTTGCAGCCCTATAGGAGGAACAATAGTATGAACCAATCAGAACCACCAGAGCTTCCAGGGACTAAACCACCAACCAAAGAGTACACATGGAGGGATCCATGGCTCCAGCTGCATATGTAGCAGAGGATGGCCTTGTGGAACATCAATGAGAGGAGAGGCCCTTGGTCCTGTGAAGGCTCAGTGCTCCCGTGTATGGAAAAGCCAGGACAGGAAAGTGGGAGGGGATGGGTTAGTGAGCAGGGGGAGAGGGGAGAAGATAGGGGGTCTTTGCAGGGGAAATGAGGAAAGGGGATAACATTTGAAATGTAAATAAAGAAATATCTAATAAAAGAAAAGGAAGGAAAAAAAGGAAAAAATTTAAAAAGAGCACTGGCTGCTTTTCTAGAGGATCTGAATTTGATACCAAGAACTCACTGGCAGGTCACAAATGCCTGTATGACTTCTCTAGGCCTCTGTGGGCATTATACATGCATGGTGAGAGACATACATTCAGGCACTCGCACATATAAAATAATAAGTTAAACCTCTGAAAAAAAATTAAAGGAGATTGTATTTCACAAAATAGAAGAACAGAAGGCAGAACCATTAGAAAGATATAGCAAAGAATATATCAAACATTGAGAAGAAAAGAAGGAGAAGAGAAGGAAAGAAAAGAAAAGAAAAAAGAAGAAATGCCTGGAGCATTTTCAGTCAAAGCCTGAAGGAAAAAGAGAAAAAATTGTTCAACAAAAGCAGCAACAGGATGAAGGGCAAGTTTTTTGGGGGCCTTTGAGGAAACCTTTTAGAACAAGGACCTGACAGAAGAGCGAGAGGCAAGGATTTGGGAAAGTGGTGTGCCTGGCCCAGACAGCCCTCTGATGCCTGATGTCGAGAAGCCTCTGTCCTAGGGTTCTATTGCTGTGAAGAGACACCATGACCACTGCAATTCTTATAAAGAAAAGCATATAACTGAGGCTATCTTACAGTTCAGAGGCTTTGTTCATTATTGTCGTGGCAGGAAGCCTGGCAGCATGCCACCAGACATGGTGCTGGAGGAATAGCTGAGAGTTCAAGATCTGGATTTACAGGCAGCAGGAAGAGAGAGATTGAGCCACTAGGCCTGGCTTGAGTTTCTAAAACCTCAACACCCCCGATCCCCTGTGACACCTTTCCTCCAACAATGCTGTACCTGCTTCCTCAAGGCCATACTTCCTAATGAGTATATAGAGGTCATTTCCCATGAGTCTATGGGGTTATTGTCATTCAGGCTCCTATACCTTTTTTAGATATGGTTCTTATCTTTATCTGTCTATGTCATCATGGCAGGCTTCATATCATAACACAACTGTAAGGTAACCTAAGCCACCAGTGGCAGGCACTGAAACCAAGAGCACTGAGTTACATGGGAAGTATTCCTACATCCATGAGTTGTTCTGTATAGTGTGCCTGGATATTCTCCAGCCAGCCAGTGCCAACACTGCCTAGGACAAAGAAACGTGTGGAGTTCTCTGTGGATAACTTAGGAGTGAATTTATCATTAGGCATGTTCTTATCCTCAGATGAAGGGCTAGGTCTTATTATTGCAATATGGAGAATAAAGAATATATTTTCTTCATGAGGATGGGTTGGATCTCTTTATGCTGGGGTGGATTCGTTTTTATATAGGCTGCCTGAATTTCCTGGATGAAGCCTTCATGTTCTCTGCTCTCCTCTCAACATAAAACAAAGGTCAAAACCAATAGGACAAAACTCAAACCAAACCCAAGCAGACCAAACCAAAACCAAGTGTGGGAGTGCACACATACATACACACACACACACACACACACACACACACACACACCATGCAATCTGGGCATGGGGCCTGCTTGGAGTATGGTTGATATGCCCAGCAAGACTCTAGTAAAGCCAACTGATTTTCCCTTTCCCAGTAGGTATCAACTACCAATATCTCTTTGATTATCGATGGTATTTTGTGTCCATGTCCCTTTCTTGGTGCTGGGATTTGTTCTGGTTTGAACTTGTCCAGATCTTCCACATACTGTCACAGTCTCTGTGAGTTCATATGGGAATCGGTTCCGTTGTGTCTGGAAGATGCTTTTTGCTTGGAGTCATCCATCTCCTCTGGCTCTCACAGTTCTCTTGGTTCCTGTTCTGCATAGGTCCCTGGGCCTTGAGTGGAGGGTTTGATAAATACTTCCCATTTGGGGCTTCAAATGCTTACTCTGTGCACATTATCCAGCCATGGGCCTCTGTGCTAGTTTCCATGTACTGCAAGAAGCAGCTTCTTTGATGAGGGCTGAGCGAGGCACATTGATCTATGGGTAGTCATTAGGAGTCATTTTATCGCCATGTTCTGCAGCAGAATAATAGTAGTAGACACAGACTTGTTCTTTGTCTACCTTTGGATTAAATGAGAACATCTATTCAGAAAGCTGAATGCCATTTGAAAATATCTGAGTTCTCCTTTGGTTTGTGGTGTGCTTTAGTACAAAGGTGAGGGGCAGATGGAAAGGTTCACAAACTCAGAAAAAAAAATGAAAACTCTGCCATTTAACAAATATTTGAAGATTTTTTTCTTCCAAAATGGAAGCAGTTAACTTAAAAAAAAACAAAAGACAAAACCCAAAAAATATCACCACCAGCACCCCCCAAAAACCCTTGTGAGAAGGGCGTTCATGTCTTCCATTTACAGAAAGTTGAGTATGTCAAGGTCAAACTCGTCAAGCCCAGCTGGAGCTAATGAAGTTAGAGTCTGCTTTTCTTGACACTCTGGGAAATTTTACTCAGCTCTTTCTACATAAAAGCTTTATAGGAAGCTTAGCGTCTCTCTGCGGTGTTTGTAGAGGGCTAGTCTCTTTCTAATGAGAGATGGACAGAGATAACAAACTCATTATCCACAGACTTCCAGAGAGTTGTTACGTGGAAATGGCTTTCACTCACTTTTGATCTGGGTGGTGCGGAGGTATATAAATCTGATAATAAAAGGCCTAAGCTCTTGTGGATAAGCCCTGAGGTGTTCAACTCCCCGGTGCCTTACCCTTTTAAATTAAATTAGAGTTACATTCCTTTCTCATTCAGGCAGCAACATTGCCTTCTGGTCAAACTCTGAAGTCTTCTGGAGGTGTAAGCATGAAAGCCCGCCTGGTCCCTGCTTCTTCCGTTTACTGAAGAGCAATGGAAAGGATGAATGTTAAAGGGTGAGGTGTTAGAAACACTGGCTTGTTTCCCTTGTGGCTCTTTATGGAGCTTGGTAGAAAACAAGAAACAGTGGTCTCTGCATAGCCTGTCTTTTCGCCACCAGAACATCTGCCCAATGTGGCTTTTCTGCTTCGGCCTCAGTAAGTGGACCATGGCTCACATGGCCCTGTGACAATGCTAGCTTAGTATAAACACTGTCATTTTAGACTCAATGTGCGCTGAAAACTTGACCTAAGATGTACTTATGCTTGGTCAGTATTTTATGCCCTGAAAAGGCCTAGACATTTTAGGCATTCCTCCACTTTCTATGTGGTGTATGTGTGTATAGGAGGTCAGAGGTCAACACTAGGTATCTTCTAGACTTTTTAGTTGCCCCTTCCCTTCTGTGTGGTGTATGTGTGTATAGGAGGTCACACTGGGCATCTTCCACAGGTACTCTCCATCTTATTTTGTAAGACAGTGTCTCTCACTGATCCTACAGCTTGCTTATTGGAAAGACTGACTGGCCAGCAAGCTCAGGGAAATGTGTGTATCTGCCACCCTCCCTGCCCCCAAGCAATGTGCCCATCCTGCCTGAGTTTATATATGGATTTTGGACATCTGGACTCAGGTAGCTTTTTTTTTTTGTGTGTGTGTGTAGCAAAAGCGTTACCAACTGAGCCAGCCCAGCCTTTCCTTAAAAAAGATTAGAAACACTGATATCCAAAATTGTAGGATTTATCTGAAAGTCAACTAGCTGCTCCTGAATCCTGATCTCTCCAAGGCTGACAACCTTTCTGTAGACTCAGTCTAGTGGAAGTTTTGTTTTTACCTCTGTAGGAAAGCTCCTTAGCAGGAGTCCAAGGTGTCTTTTCTGCATAGCATATGTTTTTACTCAAGACAGCTGGGTCCTGTGTCTGATATAGTAGAGGACAAACTGTCAGAAAAATCCTCCAAGTGATATGATTGACTTTGACTCTTCCAGAAAGATCTGCTCTGCTCTTAAAAGCATCAATAGTCAGGGAAGTGGAAGGGGAAGGAGAGAGGGAGACACGAGGAGATGTTCACACGCTGTCAGTATGCCTTGGTCCTCAGTGGGAGATGTCTCAGACGCTCCTCCTTGGGCTTGGGTTATCTAACATCAGCTGATAACCTGTCTTTCTGATGTGCGGGAAGTGGCAAGGCACACGATCTGGTACTTTGATATTGTTATGAAGGAGGGAATATATTTTCTCATGATGAAAACACTTACTAGATTGTTGCCATTGAAGTTACAAAACCCATGGACCAGTTTTGGATCCTGAAAGGATAGTTTTAAAGGAGAAGTGACTTTCCCAAGGGGCTTGCCTGGATTCAGAATGAAGATGAGAATGTGGTGAATGGTGCAAAGGAGTCTGTGAATTAATGAAAGGAACTGAGCACTGTTCATCCTTTCACACAGCACCCGAGTCCTAGACAAACTGCAAATGGAGAAAAACATAATCAGTGACTGAGAGGATTTGCTAAGACTTAAAAACAACAACAACAATCCACAGGCAGTTGTTTGTTGATTAGTTATTCATTGTAAAGTGCTTATGTGTAAAGAATTATAATAAGATTTAAGCATGACCTTTGTCACCAATAAACTTAAGAGGAAGAAATGATAAGTGAACTCTACCTCTATGTAAGTCTAATTAAATT
Organism: Mus caroli; assembly: GCF_978045245.1. NCBI lineage: Eukaryota > Metazoa > Chordata > Mammalia > Rodentia > Muridae > Mus > Mus caroli. The sequence goes on along the minus strand of NW_028227269.1, from coordinate 67,277,031 downwards.
GGAAGATACAAAGCTCTGGGGATGAGGCTGGACTAGAGGACTAAAGGCCATCACTCATCACTGGAGTGCAAACTCATTTTTGCTGTGTAGATCTGAGCATTTCATAGAAGACTTACTTTCATAGAGCACCTTCCCTGGGTCTTGCAGGACCAGAGACTTGAGAATGTGAAGAAGGAAGACAGGCTGTCAGGCAGGCAGGCAGGCAGGCAGGCACGCAGGCAGGCAGGCAGGCAGGCAGGCAGGCAGGCAGCCCAAAGTCCCCAGCATTGTTAGCTAAATTTGGTTACAGGGAATGGGAGGTGTAGAAGCAGCTGAATGGGAAGTAGCCAGCAGCTGAAGTCCCTTAAAGATAATTACTTATATGGAGGAAGTGTGGAAGAGAGGCTAGATTGTGGAAAATGGGACATTTTGACATCAACAAGTCACGATTAGTTCTTAGTTCAATAGGAATTAATTCGATATTGTGTATTGCATGACATAAAGAAGAGGTATAAACTATCACCTACTACATCAGCAAAAATAATTTGTGTCGAAATAAGAGGGGGTGCAGTAACACAGTTTGAAGGAGTTAGAACAATCCTGAAATCACAGTAATGATCAGTATCTGTCAAATGGGTTGATTCAGCCTTCCTGGAAAAAAATGAACTACGGTTCTTAATTCAATGAGAATTAAGAACCAAGGTTTCTAATTGGTACAGATCATGACAAAAATGCTTCTTTAAAAGCAGAAAATGCCCAACGGTGGGGAGAGGGAATTCAAATTCAAGTCCACCTCCAGTACGTAGACAAGGCTGCAGTTGGAAAGATGGGGTTACTAATCCATAGTCAAAATTCCTGACCCAGATTTGTTCCTGTCTAAAAAAACTGCAGGGACAAAAATGGAGAAGAAACTGAAGGAAAGGTGGTCAAATGATCAGCCCAACTTGAGATCCATCTCCTGGGGGGTTTACCAAGGCCTGACACTATTACTGATGCTATAGTGTGCTTACAGACAGGAGCCTAGCATGGCTGTCCTCTGAGAGGCCCTACCAGCAGCTGACTGAGACAGAAGCAGATACTTACACCCAACCATTGGACTGAAGTTGGGGGCTCCTATGGTTGAATTAGGGGAAGGATTGAAGAAGCTGAAGGGGACCCCATAGGAAGACAAACAGTCTCAACTAACCTGGACTCTAGAGAGCTCCCAGAGACTGAGCCACCAACAAAGCAGCATACATAGCCTGGTTTAAGGTCCCCAGCACGTATATAGCAGAGGACTGCCTAGTCTGGCCTGAGTGGGAGAAGATGCCCCTAATCCTCAAGAGACTTGAGGTTCCAGGTAAGGGGGATTCCATGGGGGGTATTGTAGAGGGGAAGCACCCCCCCAGAGTCAAGGGGGAGGAGGAATGGGATGAGCAACTGTGGGAGGGGGCACCAGGAGGGGTGGCAATGAATGGAATGTAAATAAATAAAATAATTAATTAAATAAATAAAAGACCAAGTCTGTATTTTTTCCCAGTACTGAGACTGGCTTGGAGATGAGGAAGTAAAAGTTAACTCATAGAAATATCTAAATACTAACCATTTTACTATGCAAAAGCACACTGGTCTCTTTAAACATTTAACCCCAAAATAATATTCCTCTCACTTGCATTTTACATAGTTTCCGGAGGGAAGGGCAGGAAGGCCTCCAGATGTGTGTGCTGTGACACAAAGGAAGACAAGCCTTGCCTTAGACATGCCTTCTTTAAATATCTGAGAGCTTTATTTCAGAGCATCACAGCTGACCGCCAGATTTACAGAGACAATCAGCAGCTCAGAATCCCGGCTAATGGAGAAAGACGCAGAACACAGTTCCGCTAATCCCCAGATCATCAAACAAAATGAAATGGTGAAAAAAAAAATGTCCCTATCACGCTAAATCCCAGTGACTCATTTAACCTGTAATTCTGTAGCTGTGCATGCAGAAGGAGAAAAATCCCCTTTGTTCTTCCGGCATTAAGGACAGTAACAAAAATGCTTCTTGTGTAGAGTCAGGTGTGGCTCATTCTTTTCTGAAAAGGCTGAAATGATAGCATCGTGGTGGACTCTCTGCTTATCAACCATTCTGACAGAAACTGATCATTACTGTGATTTCAGGATGTTTCTAACTCCTTCAAACTGTGTCCACATATGACCTTGCTTGATTACTGCATCCCCTCTTATTTTGTTTCGGAATATTTTTGCTGATGTAGTAGATGGTAGTTTATATCTCTTCTTTATGTCAGGTAATGCCCACTTAAACAGACATTTTGATCCAAGAGTTTGAAGGACAAGAGGGCTCTTGTAGAATGGAATGATCCTTTGGTAAATTCCAGGTGGCCAAGTGAACTTTCCTCCCAAGCATCATTTCATTTAACTTCCACTAAAACCCTGCAAGGGAGGAATTAGACTCTTGTCTTTAGACCAGACACTTAGGCTCAGCCTGCAGTAGTTGACTTATGGTGGCAAGGCCTGAGATCCAGCCTCTCTTTCTCCCCACTTTGCTGTCTTTTGAGGTTTTGAACGCCATGAGAACTATACTGTTTTCCAATCACAATCTGCCAGTTTCCTTAGAAATCTGTGGTTGGGTTGGCTTAGTGATTTAGTGATTTAGAATAGACCTCTATTTCAGTCTTCTGCAACCTCTGGCTGGCTCATGGCTATGCAACTAGGGGTCCAAGTAGAGGAAAATAGAGAACAATAAAAATCAGAATGACTCAGGAGTAGACCCATGTGGTACAGCTCTGTAAAGGGACAATTCTTTGGCAAGAGAAGAGATGTCTTAAGAACTCTTGACTTCCTTGTCTATTCTTTCCTTTCTAGAAATTTCTCAACAAGGAATTATCTTTTCCTGACATGGCATGTCATCTCTTGGTATTTAGTTTTCATTCACGTTGTATGATTGCTTGCTTGGCCTTAGTTACATAGCCACACACATGCTAGTGCTGATTTTATGGGCAGTCAGACCTTGACAGATGAAATCGGGACATTGGAGAAGAGAGACAGAAAATAAACCAAACATGGTGGTATAGGCCTGTGACCCCAGCTACTCAGGAAGCTGAAGAGAAAGGGTCTCAGATTCAAGGCTAGCCTGGGTAACTTAGACCCTGTGTCATAACAAGAAATAAAAGCAGTGGGACAATTCTCTGAAACCTAGGTCTAGAAGGTCTGAAACTGTAGGTTTGGTTCTCAGTACCATACATCATACACACCACCACCACCACCACCACCACCACCACCACCACTACCACTACCACCACCATCACCACCCCCAACCCCCCCAGAAAAAGCACATGAGGTGACCTGTTGTCTGTATGCATTGGCTCCACTGACCTGAGCTGTTCCCACCTCTTTACTGAAACTGCTCTTACATAGTTTTGTTTATAAGTCTAATGGATAATTCTTTTTCTCCTGTTCTTTGACTTTTAATGAGCTTTCTGTAGTGTCATCGCTTTCCTCCTCTTATTAAAAATAACACTTGCCTTTCATTTCTCACCATTTCTTTGTGTTTTTGTTTCCTGACTCCAAGGCCGGTGGCTTCCTGGTGGTTATTCATTGTTTAATAGTCACATGACATAGACTCTTGTGGGTAGCTCTAGACCCTCTGTTCTTTTACTTGGTATTTTGGCCTTAGGCGATTTTATCTGTTCTTGTGGCCTCAGATAGTTTCTTCCTGCCAATAACCTCCCAGTGCTATAATTTTAGGTCCAATTTTTTTCTTAGCCTCAGGGACATGTCAGTGCCTGGCATTCCTCCTTGGAACTACTGAACATATCTCACAATGAAGATGCTCAAAACTGAACTCTTGTTCATTTTGTTTCTCTGTTGTATCTCCAGTTTATCATGTGGCTCCAACCATTTACCACGTGCAGATCTTGAAACACACGGCAGACATCTGTGACGTTTCTCAGTTCAGGAGGAACTAAATCACTGGTGTAGAATCAACTTCTGAGTGATTCTACCCCAGAATCTTATTCTCTTTTCCCCTAGATGTTTCTTATAACTACCACTCCTCTTAGAGATACTATGGCAAGAAAGAGCAAGCAGCATCTTGCCCTACCTTATCATCTCTCCTAGAAAACCTCAGAGATATCTTTCTACTCAGCAGCAAGATTTATCTTCTCACTATCCAGCCTCATCATATCAGAGCCCCTACTCACATTTTCTCACACCCCTAGGGACTCTGATGAGTCCAAGGTTTTGATAGACCCTTTCCCCTTCCATTTGGCCTCACTGGATTTGCTATGGTCCCATTCACCTGTTATACTTTGAGCTCTTATCTCATCAGGCTACTCTCCACAGGTTCAGTTTGCTTATATGATCTTTCCACCTCTCAATCAACTTTTATGCATCTCTTCTCCAACCCTACACATGACATACATCCTTTTACAACCTTTCCCTGCCTCATTGTTGAAACAATGCTGTACGCCCTGCAATAGTTTATGTAATACCCATATCACATGCTGACTTTAACATTTAGTTATAGTCTTAATTTCTATGTTCCTGCTCAATAACAAAGTTATTTCCATATTAAGGCAGAGGTATGCTAATTATTTCCTCTTGTTAGTAAAGAATCTTAACTGCTCTGCTGCATACTAAGCACTTATTATAATAATTTCTTTTTATGTAACTGAATGAATGAATGATTATTTAAGTATCTATACATCTATATTATCTAATACAATATTCATAGAACTGATCAAATTATAAGTATAAAACAGGTTAGCTTTAAGACCTACTAGGAAAAAGTGCAAAATATTTTACTAGTAAAATTTTCTGTTTATTACACATTGAAATTTTGGATATGTTGGGTGAAATAAAACACGATGTTAAAATTAATCTCACCTGTTCCCATTTATCTTTTTAAATGCTGCATCTAAGACATTTAAATCCCTCATATACCTTTTGTGTTGGGAAATGCTATTATAGAGTATCACTAGAATTGCACTGAAATTGAATGTCAAGGCTTTTAAGTTCCCCTATATCATAATGTTAAAAATCTCCATTTAAAAACGTTGTGTACTGTCCACACTGCAACCCCGCCGTTTCCCTTTCTAGTGCGTGTAGTTAGGATGCCTGCAGGGCCATCAATCTCCCTGCCTTGCACCTCTCTGCTTAGTTGCTAATTTCTCTAGGGTCAGAGGGGTGCCGGAGAAAGCTGTAATTGGCAGTCTCCTTAACAGTGACTCTGAAAACGTGCTGCCCTTGGTGGGGCGATAGTCCTCACTTGTCAAGGGATCTCTGTACTTACACATTTAAAAAGTTTGTAATTGGTACATGAGGACTAAGCGTTTGGTGGTTGCCCTTGAAACATTTCCTTGTTGCAATCCAACTGGATCTCCTCAAACGGCCCATGCAGGAGGAGTTTTGGGTATCTGATTGTGAACGCTGCTCCCCATGTCATTGCTTAGATTTTAAAGAGTTATTTGGAAATGTCTGTTTTATTGTCTCCATTTTTTTCTCCTTAAAAAAAGTGAAGTCTCTGTTTTGCCTTTGCTTCATCGGTGCTAGAAAGACATTTTACATATACCTATATATACATACACATATCATATATGCAGTGGACTGGCTCAATGTGAGCATCATGGAGACACATCTTAGGTCTGATTGCTGGCTACCTCAGTGATGTTACCTAATGTATCTAGACACTGTGAATACTGTGCACCATTAACTGTAAAAACTCAGGGCTTTTCTGAGTCTAGAGGCACATACCTGCAATCCCAGCACTTGGAAGGTAAAGGTAGGAGGATCAATGGTTCAAGGCCAGCCTCAGCTATGTAACCAATTTGAGGTCAGTCTGGGATACATGAGATCTTTTATCAAGAAATTCAAATAAACAATTAAATAATAATTTAAAAAACCACCTGACTCTGTCTCTAAGGAATTTCTACTTAGCATCATTTCACTGACAATTGCTGACATCATGTACCATGCTGGACTAGTTTTGTTTGACATGAGAAAAACAAGCCAGATTGAAAGAAATTGAGTTTCAGTTGGCTTTGTGTTTGTGCCTAGCAACCTTGATTAGACTTAGCATCAATTTTGGAATTTGCACTCTAAGATAGAGAAATTATCTTTGTGCCTATTAATTACCATCTATTAGAAGAGCTGCTTTTTCAGTGTGCAGGAGACTAGTCTCTGTGTTACTATTATAAGCATGAGACTAGCAGAGCACCAGACCCAGTGTGACTTCTGAGCCCCACAGAATGTTAAAAAAAAAAAAAAGACTTCTTCACAGCCCTCCTTTGTGTCTTGAAGTATATTCATGAGAATACTTTTGGATGATTTTTAGCTTTGTGGGTTCTGCTAGCTTTGGATGGCTGATCCTCTGAAAAGTATTACTCAGATTGGTCAGGGCCAAGGCCTCCCTGTTGTTGGAAATATTTAATCTCAATCAGGAGTTTCTACTCCACTTTTGACCATTCAGTTCCTTGATAAAAGACACACAACCTTCATATTTACAGTAAGTCTTTAAAGCAATACGGCTGGGCAGATATCTACCTTCTAAGCTACTACGTCTACTTCCCTGCCAATAACTCTGAGATATGACTTGCCATGTTCTGTCTGAGCCACTCTTATTCTGACTGGCTAGCCCTTGTGGTCAATTCTCACCATCCCTTACTCCAATGGCGTATTCTCTTTCTCTCTCATGTGGTGCTGCCTCAGACCCCAAGCCTGGGAACAGAAACCTCACTTGCATCTCTTCTGTCCAGCTATAGGTAAAAGTGGAGGCAGAGGAGATTATTGGTAGAAGAATTCTTACATGAGAAGATTTTACCTGTTCTAATCTACTCTGAGTACCATTGGAATGGAGTATAAACCAGAGATTTTCAGTTGCAGATTTTTTTTTTTGGTGTATATTTTTAATCATACATAAGAGAGAGAGGGAGGGGTCAAACATGACAGAGAATAGCTTGAGAGAACATGGGCCACTATTGAATTAGCTGACTGGGTTTTAGAACATCTACTTACCCATTTTCCTTTATAACAACATTTTATAGAGAACAATACTGACTTTCCCACCCCTTGATTTTACTTTTTCTTTGATTTTTTATTTAAAAAAAAAACATGTTGGTTTCTTGAAATATATTTGCTTAATGTCTTTTTGCTTGAAAAAGCAATTTTTATAACATTCCAAACAAAAACACAATTGTGATTTCAAGTAGATCAAAACAGTATAACCTCTATTAAAAAATGTCAGTCACTAATTTGGTTAACCCCCTAAAACTAAGAATAAAGAAATGTCAATGAGATTTGGAATCAGAGCTGAAAAATTATAGCAAAGCAATTAAAAAATATCACTGGGTTGAAATAAACAATCTGAACTCTGTCCCCAAAGTTCTTTTGATCTTCACTGCACAGCAAAACAGAACTCTAGTTTTTACGTCGCTCTCCCTTCCTTCTCTGAAAAACTCTGTTGTTTTCCAAGCCAGAACCATGTGGTAGCTGTGAGAAGTAAAACCCTTGGGTAGAATTGACCTCTGACCTGGACTTGGCCTTTGACACCTTCCTGGGAGTTTTGAATTTGTAGATTGAGAAATGGGAGGTCTTGTGGTAGACATAATGAAATGCTAAGTATGGTTGCTCTTCAGAATTGTACATTTGGAGAAACATACACACAAACACACACACGTGGGGTGGGGCAGGATAGGGATGTTGGCTATTGCTCTCCTCATGAGTCTGCTTTGTTAGATGGTCACCTTGGGTTACATGGGCTGCTCTACTCAGCCTGGTTGGATTTACCTCTCTGTTGTTACCAAGATAGTTCTGAATCATGAACAGATTATAAAGTGATTTTCAGAAGACAGTAGAGATTTGACAACATATATTCCTAACTGATTATATGTCATTGAAATGTTGTGTCTTGCATAGTTTTTATTCTCTTTTTAAAAAAGGATCTTATTTTTTATTGTTTGTAATTGTGTATGTGTGTGTGTGTATGTACGTATGTATGTGTGTCTTTATGCTTGTGGATGTGTATGTACACTGCAGTATAGGTGCAGGAGGAAGCCAAAGGAGGAAATGTGAGATTCCCCTGGATCTGGAGTTGCAGGCAATTGGAAACAATCTGATGTGACAGTTGGCAATGGAACTTTGGTCCTCTACAAGAGCAGCAAGTATTTTTCATAGCTGAATCCCCCATTGTCCAATATGTACCGCCAGTATAAGCAAATGAAAATTATGCTTCTAGAACCCAATATTATGACAGTTTGTCTAAGAATTTAGATGGGTTCAGGCTGATACCATCTTTCCCATTGAAATGAGTTTCTTTCTTTTTTTTTTGATTTTTAATATTTTTATTACATATTTTCCTCAATTACATTTCCAATGCTATCCCAAAAGTCCCCCATAGTGCCCCCCACTTCCCTACCCACCCATTCCCATTCTTTTGGCCCTAGCATTCCCCTACATTGGGGCATATAAAGTTTACAAGTCCAATGGGCCTCTCTTTCCATTGATGGCCGACTAGGCCATCTTTCGATACATGAGTTTCTATTTTCCCTAAGACTTCTCTTGCAGTTTAGTGTAGGCAAGACAGAGACTGTTAGCCTTGCAGTGGCCAAGGGTAGTTCCAGAAAGAATTATACTTCTAGATCCAAGTATCTTGTATTCATCATCTGGGTGAGCTGGCATGAAACACTGATCACATTCTCCTGATGTGGCCTCCTGCTTTAGAAAACTAGGATCCTGCACTGATTCAATAGAGAATCAATGCTTGCTTTGTTTCTTGGTTTTATTTCTTCTGAAACAAAATGACCCTGACCCTAAATTTAAAAATCTGCCCTTATTTTAACTGAAATGGACATTATCACTTCGACTGATATCAAGATGAGAAATATATAATTTATAATGTAGGAGACTAATTTTTTTATATATTTTTTATTACATCTTTTCCTCAATTACATTTCCAATGCTATCCCAAAAGTCTTCCATACCCTCCCCCCCCACTTCCCTACCCACCCATTCCCATTTTTTCGCCCTGGCGTTCCCCTGTACTGGGGCATATAAAGTTTGCATGTCTAATGGGCCTCTCTTTCCAGTGATGGCCGACTAGGCCATCTTTTGATATATATGCAGCTAGAGTCAAGAGCTCCGGGGTACTGGTTAGTTCATAATGTTGTTCCACCCATAGGGTTGCGGATTCCTTCAGGTCCTTGGGTACTTTCTCCAGCTCCTCCATTGGGGGCCCTGTGATCCATTCACTAGCTCACTGTGAGCACCCACTTCTGTGTTTGCCAGGCCCTGGCATAGTCTCAAAAGAGACAGCTATATCTGGGCCCTTTCAGCAAAATCTTGCTAGTGAATGCAATGGTGTCAGCGTTTGGAAGCTGATTATGGGGTGGATCGCTGGATATGGCAGTCTCTAGATGGTCCATCCTTTCGTCACAGCTCCAAACTTTGTCTCTGTAACTCCTTCCATGGGTGTTCTGTTCCCAATTCTAAGGAGGGGCATAGTGTCCACACTTCAGTCTTCATTCTTCTTGAGTTTCATGTGTTTAGCAAACTGTATCTTATATCTTGGGTATCCTAAGTTTTGGGCTAATATCCACTTATCAGTGAGTACTTATTGTGTGAGTTCCTTTGTGATTGTGTTACCTCACTCAGAATGATGCCCTCCAGGTCCATCCATTTGCCTAGGAATTTTATAAATTCATTATTTTTAATAGCTGAGTAGTACTCCATTGTGTAAATGTACCACATTTTCTGTATCCATTCCTCTGTTGAGGGGCATCTGGGTTCTTTCCAGCTTCTGGCTATTATAAATAAGGCTGCTATGAACATAATGGAGCATGTGTTCTTCTTACCGGTTGGGAAATCTTCTGGATATATGCCCAGGAGAGGTATTGCTGGATCCTCCGGTAGTACTATGTCCAATTTTCTGAGGAACCGCCAGACTGATTTCCAGAGTGGTTGTACAAGCTTGCAATCCCACCAACAATGGAGGAGTGTTCCTCTTTCTCCACATACTTGCCAGCATCTGCTGTCACCTGAATTTTTGATCTTAGCCATTCTGACTGGTGTGAGGTGGAATCTCAGGGTTGTTTTGATTTGCATTTCCCTGATGATTAAGGATGTTGAACATTTTTTCAGGTGCTTCTCTGCCATTCGGTATTCCTCAGGTGAGAATTCTTTGTTCAGTTCTGAGCTCCATTTTTTAATGGGGTTATTTGATTTTCTGGAGTCTACCTTCTTGAGTTCTTTATATATATTGGATATTAGTCCCCTATCTGATTTAGGATAGGTAAAGATCCTTTCCCAATCTGTTGGTGGTCTTTTTGTCTTATTGATGGTGTCTTTTGCCTTGCAGAAACTTTGTAGTTTCATGAGGTCCCATTTGTCAATTCTCCATCTTACAGCACAAGCCATTGCTGTTCTATTCAGGAATCTTTCCCCTGTGCCCATATCTTCAAGGCTTTTCCAAACTTTCTCCTCTATAAGTTTCAGTGTATCTGGTTTTATGTGAAGTTCCTTGACCACTTAGATTTGACCTTAGTACAAGGAGATAGGAATGGATCAATTTGCATTCTTCTACATGATAACAACAAGTTGTGCCAGCAGCATTTGTTGAAAATGCTGTCTTTCTTGCACTGGATGGTTTTATCTCCCTTGTCGACTGACCATAGGTGTGTGGGTTCATTTCCGGGTCTTCATTTCTATTCCATTGGTCTACTTGTATGTCACTATACCAGTACCATGCAGTTTTTATCACAATTCCTCTGTAGTAAAGCTTTAGGTCAGGCATGGTGATTCCACCAGAGGTTCTTTTATCCTTGAGAAGAGTTTTTGCTATCCTAGGTTTTTTGTTATTCCAGATGAATTTGCAGATTGCTCTTTCTAATTCCTTGAAGAAGTGAGTTGGAATATTGATGGGGATTCCATTGAATCTGTAGATTGCTTTTGGCAAGATAGCCATTTTTACAATGTTGATCCTGCCAATCCATGAGCATGGGAGATCTTTCCATCTTCTGAGATCTTCTTTAATTTCTTTCTTCAGAGACTTGAAGTTCTTATCATACAGATCTTTCACTTCCTTAGTTAGAGTCACGCCAAGATATTTTATATTATTTGTGACTATTGAGAAGGGTGTTGTTTCCCTAATTTCTTTCTCAGCCTGTTTATCCTTTGTGTACAGAAAGGCCATTGACTTGTTTGAGTTAATTTTATATCCAGCTACTTCACCGAAGCTGTTTATCAGGTTTAGGAGTTCTCTGGTGGAATTTTTAGGGTCACTTATATATACTATCATATCATCTGCAAAAAGTGATATTTTGACTTCATCTTTTCCAATTTGTATCCCCTTGATCTGCTTTTGTTGTCGAATTTCTCTGGCTAGGACTTCAAGTACAATGTTGAATAGGTATGGGGAGAGTAGAGAGCCTTGTCTAGTCCCTGATTTTAATGGGCTTGCTTCAAGCTTCTCACCATTTATTTTGATGTTGGCTACTGGTTTGCTGTAGATTGCTTTTATCATGTTTAGGCATGGGCTTTGAATTCCTGACTTTTCCAAGACTTTTATCAAAAATGGGTGTTGGATCTTGTTGAATGATTTTTCTGCATCTAACGAGATGATCATGTGGTTTTTGTCTTTGAGTTTGTTTATATAATGGATTACTTTGATGGATTTCCATATATTAAACCATCCCTGCATCCCTGGAATAAAACCTACTTGGTCAGGATGGATGATTGCTTTAATGTGTTCTTGGATTCGATTAGCGAGAATTTTATTGAGTATTTTTGCATCAATATTCATAAGGGAAATTGGTCTGAAGTTCTCTATCTTTGTTGGATCTTTCTGTGGTTTAGGTATCAGAGTAATTGTGGATTCTTAGAATGAGTTGGGTAGAGTTCCTTCTACTTCTATTTTGTGGAATAGTTTGTGCAGAACTGGAATTAGAACTTCTTTGAAGGTCTGGTAGAACTCTGCACTAAACCCATCTGGTCCTGGGCTTTTTTTGGCTGGGAGACTATTAATGACTGCTTCTATTTCTTTAGGGGATATGGGACTGTTTAGCTCGTTAACTTGATCCTGATTTAATTTTGGTACCTGGTATCTGTCCATAAATTTGTCCATTTCGTCCAGGTTTTCAAGTTTTGTTGAGTATAGCCTTTTGTAGAAGGATCTGATGGTGTTTTGGATTTCTTCAGGATCTGTTGTTATGTTTCTCTTTTCATTTCTGATTTTGTTAATTAGGATGTTGTCCCTGTGCCCTCTAGTGAGTCTAGCTAAGGGTTTATCTATCTTGTTGATTTTCTCAAAGAACCAACTCCTTGTTTGGTTAATTCTTTGAATAGTTCTTCTTGTTTCCACTTGGTTGATTTCACCCCTGAGTTTGATTATTTCTTGCTGTCTACTCCTCTTGGGTGAATTTTCTTCCTTTTTTTCTAGAGCTTTTAGATGTGTTGTCAAGCTGCTAGTGTGTGCTCTCTCTAGTTTCTTTTTGGAGGCACTCAGAGCTATGAGTTTCCCTCTTAGAAATGCTTTCATTGTGTCCCATAGGTTTGGGTAAGTTGTGGCTTCATTTTCATTAAACTCCAAAAAGTCCTTAATTTCTTTCTTTATTCCATCCTTGACCAAGGTATCATTGAGAAGAGTGTTGATCAGTTTCCACGTGAATGTTGGCTTTCCATTATTTATGTTGTTATTGAAGATCAGCCTTAGTCCATGGTGGTCTGATAGGAAGCATGGGGCAATTTCAATATTTTTGTATCTGTTGAGGCTTGTTTTGTGACCAATTATATGGTCAATTTTGGAGAAGGTCCCGTGAGGTGCTGAGAAGAAGGTATATCCTTTTGTTTTAGGATAAAATGTTCTGTAGATATCTGTTAAGTCCATTTGTTTCATAACTTCTGTTAGTTTCACTGTGTCCCTGTTTAGTTTCTGTTTCCAGGATCTGTCCATTGATGAAAGTGGTGTGTTGAAGTCTCCCACTATTTTTTTGTGAGTTGCAATGTGTGCTTTGAGCTTTACTGACGTGTCTTTAATAAATTTGGCTGCCATTGCATTTGGGGCATAGATATTCAGAATTGATAGTACCTCTTGGAGGATTTTAACTTTGATGAGTATGAAGTGTCCCTCCATGTCTTTTTTGATAACTTTGGGTTGGAAGTCGATTTTATTCGATATCAGAATGGCTACTCCAGCTTGTTTCTTCAGACCATTTGCTTGGAAAATTGTTTTCCAGCCTTTCACTCTGAGGTAGTGTCTGTCTTTTTCCCTGAGATGGGTTTCCTGTAAGCATCAGAATGTTGGGTCCTGTTTGTGTAGCCAGTCTGTTAGTCTATGTCTTTTTATTGGGGATTTAAGTCCATTGATATTAAGGAAAAGTAATTGTTGCTTCCTTTTATTTTTGTTGTTAGAGTTGGCATTCTGTTCTTGTGGCTGTCTTCTTTTAGGTTTGTAGAGGGATTACTTTCTTTCTTTTTCTAGGGCGTGATTTCCGTCCTTGTATTGTTTTTTGTTTTTTGTTTTTTCTTATATTATCCGTTGAAGGGCTGGATTCGTGGAAAGATAATGTGTGAATTTGGTTTTGTCGTCGAATACTTTGGTTTCTCCATCTATGGTAATTGATAGTTTGGCCGGGTATAGTAACCTGGGCTGGTATTTGTGTTCTCTTAGTGTCTGTATAACATCTGTCCAGGCTCTTCTGGCTTTCATATTCTCTGGTGAAAAGTCTGGTGTAATTCTGATAGGCCTGCCTTTATATGTTACTTGACCTTTCTCCCTTACTGCTTTTAATATTCTATCTTTATTTAGTGCATTTGTTGTTCTGATTATTATGTGTCGGGAGGAATTTCTTTTCTGGTCCAGTCTATTTGGAGTTCTGTAGGCTTCTTATATGTTCATGGGCATCTCTTTCTTTAGGTTTGGGAAGTTTTCTTCTATTATTTTGTTGAAGATATTTGCTGGCCCTTTAAGTTGAAAGTCTTCATTCTCATCAACTCCTATTATCCGTAGGTTTGGTCTTCTCATTGTGTCCTGTATTTCCTGGATGTTTTGAGTTAGGATCCTTTTGCATTTTGTATTTTCTTTGATTGTTGTGCCGATGTTCTCTATAGAATCTTCTGCACCTGAGATTCTCTCTTCCATCTCTTGTATTCTGTTGCTGATGCTTGCATCTATAGTTCCAGATTTCTTTCCTAGGGTTTCTATCTCCAGTGTTGCCTCACTTTGGGTTTTCTTTATTGTGTCTACTTCCCGTTTTAGGTCTAGTATGATTTTGTTCATTTCCATCTCCTGTTTGAATGTGTTTTCCTGTTTTTCTTTAAGGACTTCTACCAGTTTGGTTGTGTTTTCCTGTTTTTCTTTAAGGACTTCTACCAGTTTGGTTGTGTTTTCCTGTTTTTCTTTAAGGACCTGTAACTCTAGCAGTGCTCTCCTTTATTTCTTTAAGTGAGTTATGAAAGTCCTTCTTGATGTCCTCTACCATCATCATGAGATATGCTTTTAAATCTGGGTCTAGATTTTCGGTTGTGTTGGGGTGCCCAGGACTAGGTGGGGTGGGAGTGCTGCATTCTGATGATGGTGAGTGGTCTTGATTTCTATTAGTAGGATTCTTACATTTGCCTTTCGACATCTGGTAATCTCTGAAGCTAGCTGTTATAGTTGTCTCTGGTTAGAGCTTGTTCCTCAGGTGGCTCTGTTAGCCTCTATCAGCAGACCTGGGAGGCTGGATCTCTCCTTCGTTTCAGTGGTCAGAGTATTCTCTGTAGGCAAGCTCTATTCTTGCAGGGAAGGTGCCCAGATATCGGGAGATTGAACCTGCCTCCTGGCAGAAGTTGTGTTCCAATCACCAGAAGTCTTAGGATCCCGTCGGGAATCCTGTGTGGGTCCTTGCGGGTGTCCAGAGATTCCACTGGCAAGGCAACCTGATGCTCGAGTGGACCGGAAGGGACTTGTGCCCCACCTCAGGCCGGGTTGCTTGCTTCCCTAATTAATGCAGTCTCAGGTTCTGTGAGATTGGATTGGAGCAGATGCTGTGTTCCACTCACCAGAGGTCTTAGGATCCCATGGGGAGTCCTGTGCGGGTTCTTGCGGGTGTCTGGAGACTCCTCTGGCAAGGCACCCGAGTGCTTGAGTGGACCGGAAGGGACTTGTGCCCCAGCAGAGGCTGGGTTGCCTGCTTCCCTAGTTAATGCAGTCTCAGGTCCCACTCAATTGGATTGGAGCAGAAGCTGTGTTCCACTCACCAGAGGTCTTAGGATCCCGTGGGGAATCCTGTGCGGGTCCTTGCGGGTGTCCGGAGACTCCTCTGGCAAGGCACCATGGTGCTCGAGTGCTAATTTTTTTGTTGTTGTTGCCACTTCCTGGCGCTGGAGGACAGTTAGCATTCAGATCTTCACCAGAAATAGGTTAGAGTTCTGTCATGTACCACTACCATATTAAAGTGGTTTAAAAGATGTACAAAACTGTTAATGTTAAGAACTAAGCTGTGGGTTGGAGAGATGGCTCAGATGTCAAGGGTGCTTGTTGCTTTTCTAGAGGACTTAATTTGGGTTCTCAGTACCCATGTAAGCTGGGTCACAGCCACCTGTAACTCCAGCCCCAGGGGATCCAGCACCACCTTTTGGTTCTCTTGGGAATCCACATACATATGGCATATACTCATAAAGGTGCACACATGTGTGCAGAAATAAAATGAAATAAATTACTTAGAAAAAGAATTAAGTAGTTAAGGATTTTTTTTTTTTACCAGATTTTTATTTATATCCTCAGTTTATTTGCTGTTTGTAATGCTATAATGTAATTCCACCAGAGAACACATAACACCCTTAAGGCTGAATAGAAAGTCTATATTGTGAGCTGTAAGGGAAACTTGCCCAAATCATACAGTCCCAAGTTCACCTTTTTTTTTTTTTTTTGACTTTTATGCACAAAACTCCACCCTAGTTGACACACTTCATTTAGCAAGAACAGTTAGTGAGAAGCAAAATTTCAGAAGCCAAAAAGTAAGGTTAGAACATTTAGGGACTTTTCCTGGGTCCTGGAACTATGGACCAGTTCTTTGATGGATTAGGTCTTTGTTCCCTTTTTGTCAGGAGGTGGGGCCCATGTGCTAAGTTCTAAGGTCAGAATGGTACATCCAACATGGTGTCAGTTGTGTTCAGACC
The DNA here is from genome assembly GCF_978045245.1 of Mus caroli. Lineage (NCBI taxonomy): Eukaryota > Metazoa > Chordata > Mammalia > Rodentia > Muridae > Mus > Mus caroli. Next base: position 67,260,921 of record NW_028227269.1, on the reverse strand, counting down.
CATTAGAGAAGTTCATTCAGACAAATTTATTCTGACTGTAGTTTGGAGGTGAAATGGGCTCCAGAGAATCAGGTGATGAAGGTGTTGCCTCCGCAAGAGGAGGAATACTCCGTATTCAAAGAGACTGGATCATAGAGTCCTAATTTCATCAATGGAAACTTCAGGAATCTGAAAGAGATGGGGTGGCACCTTTGAAAAGTAGATTTTGGTCCCTAGCTCTCTCTTAACTCCTCCTGGCCATCACACTGTGGGATGCTACACCCTTCTTTCATGACATTCTTACAAGCCCAGGAGGAAGGGAGCCAGGTGATTATGGACCGAATCCCCTCAAACTCTGAATCAAAAATAGATATTTCTTTGTTTTTAAGTTCTTTATCTTAGGTATTTTGCCACAGGGCCATGAAGCTAGAACAATATTCAGTAAGGGTTTATCTTAATTGTACTTGTCTAGTTTTGAGAAATAATAGCAAGCTGGGGACCCAGGAACTGTAAGACTTTCAGGATCAAGCTATCTGTGTGTGTGTGTGTGTGTGTGTGTGTGTGTGTGTGTGTGTGTGTGTGTGTGTGTGTGTGGTGTCTTTAAATCAGATAATAAAACTTTTGTAGAGATTGACTGAATTAATATTATCCATAAAGACTTTAGTCCATACTTTTATATACAGCTACATGTGGCATAGTATGAAGTTAGAAAGTATTTTTGAAATGAATTTCCAGCTCCCCTTTATATAAAGTGGATACAGTATACTAGAATAATGTAGTTACAAAGACTGCTTTCATTCTGTGGTATGGCTCATATTCAGGTTTTGACTGCTTGTGTCTGGGCCATCTTTTCTGTAGTTCACCATGGGCTTCAGGGATAAAGATTATGGGCCCTGAATTTTTATAATATCCTATATTTTTCTTGAATACAAATTAATGATGTTTAAATTAAATGACTCAAAAAAAGTTGTATACTCTAAAGCAGGGCTTTGGGAAGTCCCAATTGCTTCACTTGCTAACGAAAATGGCTCACCAGGGTTCAGTATGTTGTGTCTGCATTATCTCAGGGGTCCTTGCTCTCTTTGTGGAAAATAAGTTTTTCTGTGCTTAGGGACTGAGGAAGATAATTTAAAAAACCCTCGGGGGTAGGAAGAGACATTTCTGTCCTTGATTCTGGGCTGGAGACGGATATGCTCCACTTTGCACACAATTCTGTGATTTTTATAAGGCTCTAGACGGTCTTCCCTGAGCAGCCATAAACTCACTGCTTAATTACCTCATGTCCCATATTACATTGGCTTTCAAAATAAACTTTTTTGGGGGTGGGGTGGGGATTGTTTCTCATTAAAAGAGCATTTTTTTCTACTTGTGTATAATGACATTTGTTCTCTGCTGGCATTTTCAGGTATACAAAATAAAAACTCAAACATTTAAAACTTGCTACAAGTTGATTATGCATTTTGAAGGAGCTGTGCTTTATTTATTCATAACAGTTTTTCCTCCCACGGTAGAGATCTGCTCCTCAGGAAGTTTCTAGAAGCCTTGGTGGAAATGTGGCGATGAAGGGGATTTTAAGGTTGTGTCATACATAGTGTACATCAGAAATGGCTGTGACTGCGGTGCAAGTTTAGGCTTTTCCTAGTTAGTGGCTGCAGGCTCCAGCCTCCCTTTGACTGCATAATATGCACTGACAGTGATGCTTTCCAAGGCCAAGGGCATAGAGTGATGCCCCTAGGGCACTGGAGAGGGAGGTGAAGGTAAGGCTGAGTGTCTTCTCTGTCCCTTTGAATTTGTTAAGCCATTGAGGTGTCCTAGCTGAGATGTCATGTAGACTAAAGAATATGAGAGACTGAAGAAACATGAAGACTCAGAGGAGTTTGATGCAGCTAAATTTAGAAGGGAATTGGTGATTTATTTGGACAGCGTCCTTGTGTTAGAGCAGGAGATCGATCGAGCACCTACAGAGTGAACTCATAGAGCACTTGGGTGAAGAGTTCTGGGAAAACTTGACCACTCAAAGCCTTTTACACCCCGAGATTGTACCTGGGGCACTAAACTGAGATTATGCTAGTAAAGAGATGATTCTTCTAAATAGCCATTGTTTGAGAAGAAGACAAAGCCAGGGGGAAAGATGGGAAGTAATGAGGGAAAATAAGAAATATTGACATATAATGGAAGGCAGGACCATATGTCATTACTGTCTGTCTTCGTCAGGGTTTCTATTCCTGCACAAACGTCATGACCAATAAGCCAGATGGGGAGGAGAGGAAAGGGTCTATTCAGCTTATACTTTCCACACTGCTGTTCATCACAAAAGGAAGTCAGAACTGGAACTCAAGCGGGTCAGAAAGCAGGAGCTGATGCAGAGGCCATGGAGGGATGTTACTTGCATTACTGGCTTGCATCCCCTGGCTTGCTCAGTCTGCTCTCTTATAGAACCCAAGGCTGCCAGCCCAGGGATGGTCCCACCCACAGTGGGCCTTCCTCACCTTGATCACTGATTGAGAAAATGCCTCACAGCTGGATCTCATGGAGGCACTTCTCCAACTGAAGCTCCTTCCTCTGTGATAACTCCAGCCACTGTCAAGTTGACACACAAAACCAGCCAGTATACTATGTTTTCGATATGCCATTTTATAAACTATAAAGATTAAATAATTAAGCATAGTGAGCCTTTGGACTCAAAGATGTTTCTGATGTCCTTGAGTATTTTCATTTTTTTTATTTGAATAAGCTTGTGACTTGGCTTTCAGTTATACAGAGTTTCATATTACTATATTATATATGATAACAAAAATCAACTTTGCTAATATATAGTATGTAGATAGAAACGAGAGGATTTCTATGTTATGTTGCATACCACATGCATGAAATGAATGAGACAGAAGTCCTGGAATTCCGCATTCCTGTTCATTTTACTATGTTGCACTATCTTGCAGCTTGAATAGTAAAGGATAATTGGAGTTGATGTGTTATAATCCAGACTTCAGTGCTAAGCCTCATAAAATAGCAGGGTGATTTACAAATGATCTAGTCAAAGAATATAAGGACATCTCAAAGCTGACACTCTATCCTCAGTTCATATCATGAAGCAATCACAAAAACAATTAGAAAAAAACCCAAGAATTAAAAAATATTATAAATTTATAATTGGATCTCAATTTCATTCAACTAATACTAGCTCAATGCAACAGCATATTCAAATACTAGAAATAATTGACAGGGAGCGCTCCAATGTTTTGCTAAAGGGTTATAGATTAAAATCTGAACAATGTTATTTCTGTTGCATCAATACAAGTCTATTTTCTGTCTTTATACCTATTTAAAGTTGCTAAGCTGCTTATATATGCAGCTGGTGGATTCTATTAAATTATGCATGTTGCGAAGTCATTTCTCAGGGCTTCTAGGTGCAGGGCCATGTAATTTTGGTTTTTTTTTTCCCATTGCCTCCTACTGTTTAATTCAGTAATTCAGGCTTTCCCCAACAGGTTTCCTTTCTGGCCACAGGCCTGTCTTTATGTTCTCCATAGTTAGGAAGACTATTTCTCAGCTTAAAAAGCAAGACAATGTATGTAACAGTGAAGCATGTAAAATGAAGCCTATTCTGAAAACCCACAGTGCATGAATGCACTAAACATGTATGCAATAAAGCCTGGGCAAACAAAAGCTAATATATAGTATGTAGTTGCCTTGTTGATTGTAGGATGCAATGGCTCTTATCATAGAAGGCTCTTATCATAGAAGGTTCTTATCATAGAAGCATAGACTGCTACGTTCTGTGAGTGACTTGTCCTGAACATTTACTCTTCCTCGGGGCTCCTCTACAATCAGAAGGTGAGTCATGGTATGTAGATAAGGAAGTAATGAGGTCTGTACTCCACGTGGATCTGAGACCAAGACATTTGGTGTTGCATCCATGTTCCTAGTTATCTAAGTAGAGCTCATGACTCCTCAGCCTCACAAGGCATGGAATGTAGTAGGCATCCATAATTTGGTTTGATGTGTTTGTTTTGATATATATGTTTTTATATGGGTGCCTCTCTGTGTTCAGTCATCCTTCCAATACTTAATGTGTCATCAAACACCACACACACACACACACACACACACACACACACACACACACCAACTTGTCAAACAACTCACAAAAAAAACTTTGATTCTACCATGAAGGCTCAGACTATGGAAGCAAGGAAGCAGTTGCTACAACTGCCATTCCTCTTGTTCCACAACTTATTTCCGTAGCTTTTTGGTCATTTATTTTATAACCAGCCTTCTACATCTACTTTACAAACCACCCTTTGCTTTTAAGATAGCTTAGAAAGACTATTATTTAAAAATTATTTTCTCTAGAGATAGTGTAGTACAGTTGAAGTAATTTTATTAAGCAAATTTTATACAACTTAATAAATTCTACAGTAGAAAAATTTAATGCATCTTAACAGACTGGTAGTAAGCCCGAGGCACATCTTTGAAAGAACTTGGAATTTGTAGATCAAAGAGAAAGTCTCTATTTTAATTTAATGTGAACTGTCTACCTAATAGCCAACAGATTGTCATTTTCATTTTATTTTGTTATGAACGATATTACAGATTCATTAAATCAGTTTTTTTTTCTATTTTTTTTTAAACAAATGGAAGTTGACTGAATTAACAAATGTCATTTGTGGCAGGCTCCGAATGACCAGATACTCATTGCATCTGGGGACATCAAACAAGTTTTATTTTTCTAAGGGTTACAAAAAGAGGTCATAGCAACATTATCCAATAACAGATGGAGCTGTACATTTCTAGGCCACCCTAAAGGGACCTCATTAACAAACACATTATGGTGGATGAGAAGTCTGAGTGAGTGCTTCTGTCAGGCCTTTGGAAGTCCTGTGCTCAGTCGTACACGGATAGAGCTGAGGTCAGTCTGCAGGTATACATTGTTTGGAAATGAACTTGTTTGAATAAATTGTATCTAACTTTGCTGAAAGAAGTACAAAAGATCCCTCAATGTCACTTAGCAAACCACCTATATCATTTATGACCTTGACCCCCCGGGCCCCCATAACCTGGTCCCCCTGCTGCATCAGCTGAGAACTTCCGTCCCAGGGACAATGTCAGAAGTCAGTAGTCCAGAAGGAATAGAGAAAAGGCATTTTGTGCCACATGTGTTCATTGTTAGAAATTCAAAACACTGGGAAAAGCGGTAAAGCAATTAAATTTTAGAAATTTGAAAACAAACACATTTTTGCAAAAGTTTACAGGTCACTGCAGACAAAAGTCCCGTTTCTGTAAGAGCCATGAGCATCTTGGTACCTTAGCCTGTCCCTTGCACACTGCATTGTGAGGAAAAACCAGGGGCCCAGCATCATTGAAGTAGGATGGAGGTGTTGCTTTTGTTTTGTTTCATTGTTTTGTTTTTTTGTTTGTTTGTTTTTCTTTTAGATCAAGAGAGCTGTCAGTTTTGGAACTCTTTGGAAAAAATTGTAGCTACAAGTTTAGCTAAACCGCGTTGCTTCCTGTGGGTTGTGCATGTTCGTTGCAACTGTACCTGCTCAGGAGCTCTCTGGATTCTCGAATGAAAGGCACACACACACACACACACACACACACAAAGCACACACACCAGTTAATTTTAACATGCCTTGACTAACTTAATGCCTGGGCATTTCTAATTTTTCCTGCTGCTAGCAAACACTCCTCTCTGGTACTCCTGAATTAATATCTTTTAAAATCTATATTTCATCTCTGCTATCTCAAACACAATTGGGGAAGTGGCCTGTGTGGCCATTTTCCCTGATTCTCACATGTGGTGGGCTTTTAGATCTGGTCTTTCTTTTCCCTGTCACGGTAATCTCTGCTCCCTTCTTCTCTCCAGGTTTCTAGCCCATGCAAATCTTCATTGGCTGTTGGCTCTTTATTGATTGATAAAAAAACAACTGGAGACATGGGCCTTCAGCATTTGGACAGCAGATTGTCAATTTTAGGGGCTGGATTAATTCAAAGTATTAAACTGATCCTCAACAAAAGATCACTTTGCAGGGGTTGAGCTAACTTAGAACTCACTTGGTAAGCCAAAACTTGACCCTAGAATATTGATCAGACACAAAAGTCAGCCACAATTGTTCAGTGTCCATCTGCTTCACACAATCACAGAATTGGAATAAGCAAATATTAAACAAAGGATTGGTGGTAAATTTCAGGGAATGAGATGTATATAGGGGGCTTTGGAAAACTGTCTACTGATTTTATAGAAGGCTAATTACGGGCACAGAGTAGGCAAACATCTAACCTAGGAACACCCTAATATCTCACCTCTGGCTGACTTAAAGGTGGCACACAGCAAGAAGTGAGGGTTAGTCAGATTTTGAAATCACTAAAATGTTGAAATTGTACCCTTCCCTCAAAACAGAGTCCCTTAGTAGAAGTTGGGAGATTTAATAACTCAATGAATTCAAGAAACTTACATTTAACCATCAGCTTACCACTAAGCTAATAAAGTCAACTTGACAAAAAGTACAGACTTTAAAGAATTCCTGAAAAGTCATTAATAAAGAAGGAACAGTTAAAACAAGACATGCTGGGGAGAGGAAAACTTAGTTTTTAAAATGCGGAGTTTTTCAACAAAAAGTATAAGATACACAATGATCAGAAAAGTGTGAATCATATATAGGAGGAAAGCAGTCAACAGAATTATATCTTAATGAAACTTGGATGATACCATAAACTACCTAGTCCCAGGAAACGTACAGAACTTACCACACACAAACACCTGAAAAACAAGCTCTTCTTGTGTGTAGGAATATTTCTAGGAAAGACCATATGTTTGGCAATGAAAAACATCTCAATAGTTTCAACAGATTTACTCACAAAGACTATAATAAGAAAAAAGAATTACTGTGGATCTTTTGCAATCTTCCAAAAAGTAAACATGGACAGATTCTATCAACCCAGTTAAAGCCAGCATTATCTTGATGCCAAAATCAGTGTAACAAAAAACAAAAACAAAATCAAAAAACCAAAAAAACTGTAGATTAACATACTGTATGAGTATTCTGGTAAAATATTCTTAATAAGGTACCACCAAAATAAGTTTAACAGCATAGTAATAAAGATAGTATGCAATTATCAAATGGGATTATCCCAGCACCATAAGGTTGTTCAAGTTATGAAGATTCAACCAATGTCAAATATGTTAGATACAACAAAGAGTAAAACTGACATGTCATCTCAGAAAATACAAGAAACACACTGAACAAAATTAAATCAGCTTTTGTGAAAGACTAGAATACTTCTTAGAAATAGAAGAGGCTCCCTTATCAAGGGAAGTTGTGAAAAACCCATAGGTTTGCCCTAAGAAGGAGAACTATTGAAGGATCTTTACCCTCGGTGCCTTTATTTTACATTATAGTAGAGGTTCAAGCCAGGAAAATTAGGTATGTAAAATAAAATACATCCATATTAAAATGAAAGTGCAAAACCATTTCTATGCATAGATAGCATTAATGTTATGACCTATAAAGTAGTTTCTAAGAAATGCATCCTGAAAAAAATTGAGAACTAAAACAATGAATTCTATAAAGATATAGAATACAAGAACAATACAAATGAATAGTATTTCTATACTCTCTCAAAATTGAAAAGATTATTCCTTTGATGACATCAATAAAAACAATAATGAGACACTTCATAAAAATGTAACAAAGTGATGTGGGATATTTTACTCACAGAACCAGGAAACAGTCTTAAGAGAAATTAAAAAAATAAATGGAATGAAATGTTTCGTTCACTGGTTAGAAGCCTTAAAACAGTTAAGACATAAATAGTACTTACAATGACTAATAAGTTCAATGTAGTCCTTTTCAAAGACTGGCTGCATTTAGTGTGGGAATGAACAGGGCTGGCCATACAGAATGAGAGAGACCCCCGAACAGCCACCCACCATCTGAATAAAGAGCAAGGGTCCCAGCACACTTGCAGGATTTTCCCTGTCCAATTGCATAAGGGCAGCAGGAGTCCTGTGACTGGACAGGGAAAGGGGAGGTGGAGTGAAGAGTTGCAGAGACAAAGAGCATGCCAAAGAGAGAAGAAAAGGGCAAGATGGTGGTGGATGTGAACCAACATGGCTTTAGCCAGCCACAGGTAGTTATGGTATCATAAGGTTAGAATAATTGAGATAAAGCCTTTATCATTATCAATTGGTTATGAAGTTATTGAATTGGTGTCTTGTAAATTGTGATTTTATTGATACATAAATCTGATTGGTTAGCTGTAAGTTTAAGAGTTTTGATTTTACCTGGTTACTGGGTATTGTGATATCTAATGGAGAGGTTGGTGGCACAATTTGGTTACTCAAATGTGGGACAGAGCCAGTGGGACCCCACAGGGGCATAGAGTTGTGGCCTGCTGGTGCCAGCACTAGAGTGGGAATGTGCTAGCTCTTTTTAATACTTCCCGCAACAGCACACTTATCTAATAAAAACAATATAAAATACGCCATCACTAGCATGAGAATGGATGATCAGAGTAATAGGTCTGAGAGACCAGAGGTCAACTAATTCATTTATGGTGAATTGAGTTTGAAAATTATGCTAAGGAGTCGTAACTATGATGTAGTGATGGTCACTCTACCATGCAGGGATTGTTGTTAAAGGCACAAAAAGTGAATTTGAGTTCATCCTGGACTATATGAGAGTCTGCTAATTTTTAAATAGTCATATTTTAGATATGCTTCTGGCACAGCTGTGTCTTTGCAGGCACTATAATGAGGTTGGCATCCTAATGTTAGATAACATGAAACATAGACCTAATCATAATTGCTAAAACTATAAAAATTTTAGAAGGAAGTACAGGGACAAATCCCCAAGACTATGAGTTAGGCAATGATTTCTCACAAATGAGAAATGGCAAAAGAAACACACATGTTTGAGCTTCATCAAATAAAACCAAACATTGGGCTGGAGAGATAGCTCAGTCATTCAAAGTACTTGTTGCTTTTGCAGAGGGCCTGAGCTTAGAAGACAACACTCACGTGACTCCAGTTCTAGGAGGTTCTGGCCCCCCTTTCTTGGTCTCTATAACCACCAGGCAGGGAAGCAGTGTACACACACACACACACACACACACACACACACACACACACACACGTTGGCAAAACACTTATTCACATAAAATAAAACATAAACTAAAATCTTTCAATAACAAAACCTCATTTGTTTCAAAAAACACCATCAAAAAATTCCACAGACCTGGAAAAATATTAGTAAATCATTTTCCTGATGAAGCACTTTCATCTAGGATCTATCTATCTATCTATCTATCTATAAATCAATCATCTACCTGATAACTTATCAATCTAATACATCTATCATCTCTCTATCTAATGACCTATTTATCTATCTACTTACTTAACCATCTATCTACCTATCAAGAACACTTATAACCCAGAAACAAAAAGTTAAAAATAATACAAGACAAATAATACATGAACAAGTATTTCTCTGAAGGTAATGCACAAATATTAGTAATCACGCTCAATTAAAACTATGATAAGAATCCTCTCACATATATTACAGCAACAGAGAAAAGGTTTTGACAGATTGATGCTGGTGGGGTTGTGGATAAGTGAACACTTATTGTAGGACATATTTGGCTGAATGACTCCTATCTATATATGAAAGAGAAATAATTTTTATTTTTTATTAGATATTTTCTTCATTTACATTTCAAATGCTATACCCAAAGTTCCCTATACCCTCCCCCTACCCTGCTCCCCTACCCACTCACTCCCATTTCTTGGCTTTGGCATTCCCCTGTACTGGGGCATATAAAGTTTGCAAGACCAGGGGGCCACTCTTCCCAATGATGGCCAACTAGGCCATCTTCTGCTACATATGCAGCTAGAGACACGAGCTATGGGGGTATGTAGCACACAAGATATGTGTTATATTTACAGTGGCACTACTCATGCTGCCAAAGTTAAAATTGCTTAAATGTCTATCAGATGATGACTGAATCAGTAAAACATTCTGTCTGTTCAACAAAGTATTCAGTAATAAAAAGAGATGAAGTGCTGATGTGTGATGGAATTTGAGAACATCTTAAGAAAAAGAATATAGCCACAAGTACCTCAGATTGCTCATTTTAAGTTGTATGAAATATCTCTAATGGACAAACCACAAAAAGAGAAATTAATGTTTTCCAGCTCATGGCGGGCGGAATGGGGTATGATGACTAATTGTCACAAAGTTGATTTTTGAGTTATGAAAGTATTCTAAAATTACATACTGGTGATTTCTTTGCAAATCTGTAGATTATTAGAAACACTGATTTGTACATTTTAGAAGGGTTTCTTTTCTTATATGTTAATTTGCTTCAAAAAGGCTGTTATTAGAATAGAAATATTTTAAAAAATAGTTCGGTGGAAAGAAATTATGCCCTTTAGGTGCCAGAAAAGTAAACACATAGCCTTTGAGAATAAATTAAAAACAACATATTATTTGAGGTTTTTGTTGTCTTTTCCTTATTTTTAACTTGTTCAATGAATGTTTTTGAAACACGAGGCATTGTAGAGAACATTCTCAAAGTTAAGCACATACAAATCTCAATCCGTCTCTAGAGTATCTTTGCCAGGGCATAAGCTACATGGATACAAAACAATGATTGGGCAATGATGTTGAATCCAGAAATCATGTTTTGAATGAAAACACTTGATGCATAGAAGACTGTGGTATTGGAAGGTCTAATAAGCACACACACACATACACACACACACACACACACACACACACGTGTGTGTGTGTGTGTGTATGTGTGCACAAGCATGCACGTATATATGTATATACAATGCCCACCAGACTGATTTATGGAAGCATCCAGTTTACTCTTCAGGGAACAGATCTCCTTGAACCCTCTCTGCAGTAGAATAATAGTTGAGATGATACATGGCAAAGAAAGCAGTGCAGTGGATGGGAAGTGAGCAGATGCCTTGGATAATATACCTTAATATGGAAACTACAGCTGAGACCTTATTCTCCCACTGGAACAATGATTAGGCCTACCAGGAAACTGGTCATAGATCCCTTGAATGTGAGGGACAGAGACTCTTAGTTCCCATCATTTGTTATGGGCTAGATAGGAATTGTCCCATAGGATATATATCGAGAACCCTAAGGCAGGCTGCTTCCAGTAATAAGAACACTGTTTGGAGTTTTTTACTCCAGTTCACTGTTGGACGCTCCTCAGTTTGAAGTTGTTTTTAGAAGTTAAGTAGATAATCTTTGCAAGACCAATGATTATATGCACCAGTACAGGGAAATGCCAGGGCCAGGAAACAGGAGTGGGTGGGTTGGGGGGGAGCAGGGTGTTGGGAGGGTATAGGGGACTTTTGGGATAGCATTTGAAATGTAAATGAAGAAAATATCTAATAAAACAGCATACACAGTAATAAAAAAAAGAAGTTAAGAAGACATTGGTCTACTATTTCATGTATTGGGAAGAAAAATAGATGGAACAACCATAGCATTCTCAAGAGTTTATGGTCAGTGATTTTAGTTTTGTATCCTATTTTTCCAACTACAATGAAGGGACCTTCATCGTTCTGCATTATCATATGATGGTGATAATGCAGAGAAATAGTGACTGGCATTTCTTGGAAGGTTCTGTTTCCTTCATGAGTGATGTCATGTGGTCCTCAACCTCATCTTAGATGGCTCTGAGATTCTGTATTATAGAGGGAGAACTAGAAGTAGGGAGAGATTGAACAATTAAACAAGTGCACAGAACTATTAAGTGCTTGAGCAGAGATGTGAGCAGAGACAGGCTGATCTGGGGAGTTGTTCTTTACCACTAATCTAATGTGATTCACATCGTATTTTTTCTATCTTAGTGCTTGGCATTTTCAGCTTCCCACTTATCACAATGATTTGCTCACTTACAAAGTGAAATGAAAACAAGGCAAAAGCATAAAAGGCCCCAAAGCAGTAAAATCACACACATGGTGAGAACTCACATGGTTGGGGTTCTAGGAGCCCATGCTTTGGAGCATCCTCAGTGTTCTGAAGGAGAGGAATCACTAAGGAATGCTCTCTCTCTCTCTCTCTCTCTCTCTCTCTCTCTCTCTCTCTCTCTCTCTCTCTCTCTCTCTCTGTGTGTGTGTGTGTGTGTGTGTGTGTGAGCATATTCCTAGACTACTTCTACCAGACATGGTAGTTCAGGCCTGGGAACAAATATGAATCTACATTTGGACAAGTAACTCAGTTTCTTTTCTTCCTTCCTTTCCTTTCCTTTCCTTTCCTTTCCTTTCCTTTCCTTTCCTTTCCTTTCCTTTCCTTTCCTTTCCTTTCCTTTCCTTTCCTTTCCTTTCCTTTCCTTTCCTTTCCTTTCCTTTCCTTTCCTTTCCTTTCCTTTCCTTTCCTTTTTCCTTTCCTTTCCTTTCCTTTCCTTTCCTTTCCTTTCCTTTCCTTTCCTTTCCTTTCCTTTCCTTTCCTTTCCTTTCCTTTCCTTTCCTTTCCTTTCCTTTCCTTTCCTTTCCTTTCCTTTCCTTTCCTTTCCTTTCCTTTCCTTTCCTTTCCTTTCCTTTCCTTTCCTTTCCTTTCCTTTCCTTCCTCCCTTCCTTTCTTCCTTCCTTTCTTCCTTTCCTCTCCCTCCCCCTCTCCCTCTCTTTCTCCCTCCACTCCCCCCTCTCTCTTTCTTTCTTTTTTATTCCAGTGGCTGGGAGTAGGGCATATTTAGAGACACTCCCTTCAAGGAATTGGCTAGTAAAAGGGAAAAGCAAAAGTGTGTATTCAGACTGTGGAAATCATGTGAGTCACATCAGGGGGTTTAAAAATGCAACGTAAAGACAGTAATGGGCTGACCCATTTTTTTTCTCTAAAGTGTAAGTTCTAATTATTGTTATTTCACTCTTTCATGGGAACATTTTTGTGCACCAGCTATGTACCACTTGCTGTAGGTAACACTGTGAGAATACAAAGAATTTTCTTCCTCAGGGAACATTTATGCCATTGAGGAGAAGCAAGCAGACTTGCATCCAAACATCAGCACTACACCCTGTACAGCACTCGATGTGTCTACTTGCTGTGGTGATGTTACAATAATGCTCATAAAGCGAGGATGAACTTAGATGGGTGCATGATCACTCAGAGGTATGGATGCAAAGCACTGGCACACTAAGGATATTATGTAAATAAAGCACTGTGGTTGGAAAATGTAGAAAATAGCTCTAGAATATATAGATAGTAATTTGGGGCATGGGGTCTGTGAGAGGTAATGTTGGGGATGATGGCTCAAAGAATGTGTCATGAATGTTCAGTGAGGAATTTGCATGTCATTTACCAGCAATATGTACAGAAAAATTTGGCAATTAAATCATTCTGGTAGCAATGAGTAGTCTAGGCTGGGCCTGAAATCAAGAGCCATATGAGAACACCTAGAAAGTAATAAATTCTCAAAGTTGTCTGTTGTATGCTCTGACTTGGTGGATCTGGAGGAAGACCTGTAAATCTCTACTGAAACAGCAACAGCAGCAGCAGCAGCAACAGCAACAACAGCAGCAGCAGCAGCAACAGCAACAGCAACAGCAGCAACAACAACAACAACAACAAAAACAAAAACAACAACAAAAAGGTGATTCTATGACCAGGAACAAGGGAAGCCTGCAACCAGAAAGGAAGACTCAAGACTGGCGTGGTTTGTGTAGAGAGGTTTGGATTGTTTTAGTCTTGGTGAGACCCATCTTGGGTATATAGATCAAGCAGGCTCTATTGCTATCACAGAGGTAGAATTTAGAAGTGTTCTTGTCTGAATGTGAGAGAGGACAGAGAGACAATAACTGGAGAGATCTCTCTGGTTCTGGGTAATGTCTGTGACACTAGTCATACCAGAGAATTCAGGAAGAGGAAAAAATGGTCTTTCAGGTTACGTACAGAAATGGTGATTTTGAGACATGCTTGAAAATGTGTGGGGATCTGGGTGTGGGTGGAGGCTGCAAATCTGGAGATGGTTTAGAAGTGGGGGTGTAGATGTGGGAGTCATCAGTCGGATGTCTGGTTAGACATTAGAGTAATGGGTATCATTCAGTGAGCCCTGGGAAAACTAGGAGAGAATAATCCTTGAGTGGAAGAAAGAAATGAGAAACATCAGGAAACCGGAGAACTTGAAGCAGGAGGCCATCAATAACGTTAGGTGGTAAGTAAGAACACTTGCAGTTTCTCCTGTTGCCCACACAATCTAGGGAGTGAGACCAGAGTCTTGGTATTGTGGTGCACATGGAGAAAATTTACCATAAATACAGCTGCATCAGTTTCACAAATAACTTTCCTGAGGCAGCAGAATTGTTATCAACCCTGCTTTTTCCTTGTAGTCCCTTGAGGATTAGAATTATATACATATGTGTGTGTCTCTTTAATTACCCGATTAATTCAGTATAGTATATTTCTGTGATGTAAACCATTCTTTCAATTGGTGGGTCATTTTTATATATGTACTTTTGAATGGTTTCTTTGTTATTATTCAAATTTATGTAATTTTAAAAGCTTGTCCTAAGAATTGCTGTGCCATTTTATATCTTGCTGTTGTCATAGCAACTGGTTTTATTCACCTCCCTTTCACCTGAATATCTCAGTCTGGTCACTGAAAATTACATGCAAATGTGAGCTTCCACCTTTCATAAGGAAGGGTGGGATGAATGGGGAACTTGCGATTTGCCTTTTCTCTGATAAGAAGGATAAAATTCCGAGACTGGTTTCTGTTTTGCAGAAGGTTAGAGCTGACAGAAGCCTTGGTTTGTCACAACAGCCAGTGGAAAGGAAAAAAAAAGATTAATCCCTGCAATGTGAGAAAGAAAAGGAAGAGGGTGAAAGAGACCACTCCAGACAGAGGAGTGACCCGGGGTTTTCAATGTGCCCAGAGGCTCTGGACTCCCAAAATCACCCACCCTAAGCCCTTTGCAGTAAATGTTATTGGCTCTGCCTCAGCCTGGGAGGACACCAACCAACACAAATTTGCGAATTTGAAGAGTGTCCTTCTGTACTGGAGGTAGGAAACCTGGATGGTTGGGGAAAGGCACTGCCCTTATCCCCTGTGTGGCTGTAGACATGGCTGAGGAGATTTTGAAACAGAATCTGTCTTCCCAGTGCAGCACTGTAAATGTTACAGGCACAATCAGAGTATGATGCCAGCACAGTCTGAAAGCACAGCATAAACATCACAAGCATGGCTTTCTGAAGTTGGCGGGTAGGTCTTAAGTTATTGCAAGACTCATTATACAACCTTGGTGAATTATTTGACCTTCCACCGCTACAACTCTAAAGGGGATATCGTCATATGCTACTCATTAATGTTTCAATGATTTTCTGAGATTATACATAAAAAGCATTTTACATGGTTAAAGTAAATGTGATATTGTACATCCTAAACCTTATCAAAGACATGGTGGGGACTTCCTTTTATTTATTCATTAATTATTTTATTTATTTACACTCCAAATGTTGCCCTCCCTCCCAGTCCCCCCTCACAGCATTCTTCCCCCATTTCCCCTCCCCTTTGCCTCTGAGAGGGTGCCCCCAGTCCCCACCCCATATCCTCACACCCTGGGGCATCATATTCCTATAGGATTAGACATATCCTCTCCCACTGAAGCCAGACAACTAATCCCTCTGCTAGATAGGGCCTTTGGATCAGCCTCTGTATGCTCTTTGGTTGATGGCTCATTCTCTGGGAGCTCTCAGGGGTCCAGGTTAGTTGATACCGTTGGTCTTCCTATAGGATTGCCATCCCCTTCAGTTCCTTCAATCCTTCCCCTAATGTAAACTGTGTGCACATTCGATTGGTAGAAGACTAGATTGGGGCAGGTAGGTGGTTTGGACGGGGTTACTTTGATATCTCTCTTTTAAAAAAAAAAATTATTACGTATTTTCCTCAATTACATTTCCAATGCTATCCCAAAAGTCCCCCATACCCTCCCCCACACTTCCCTACCCACCCATTCCCATTTTTTGGCCCTGGCGTTCCCCTGTACTGGGGCATATAAAGTTTGCATGTCCAATGGGCTTCTCTTTTCAGTGATGGCCGACTAGGCCATCTTTTGATACATATGCAGCTAGAGTCAAGAGCTCCGGGGTACTGGTTAGTTCATAATGTTGTTGCACCTACAGGGTTGCAGATCTCTTTAGCTCCTTGGGTACTTTCTCTAGCTCCTCCATTGGGGGCCCTGTGATCCATCCAATAGATGACTGAGAGCATCCACTTCTGTGTTTGCTTGGCCCCAGCCTAGTCTCACAAGAGACTGGACTTAATCAGCATTCATCCATCTAGTAGTTAAAAGGAAACCTGACTTTCACTTAAGTTATACTTCTTTTCTGTTCAAGATAAGATTTTTTTCTTGTTCTGAACATTATATATTTTGAGTTTATTCAAGATGGTCCTTTTTTTACAGTTTTCTATGATTTATTGTTAATCATATCTACTAAGGGTAGTGACACCTTGTAAATACTTAGGTAAAAAAATTCCTTTAGGAAAATATGTGCAAAGCTTTTCCCCACTTTCTCCTCTATAAGTTTCAATGTCTCTGGTTTTATGTGGAGTTCCTTGATCCACTTAGATTTGACCTTAGTACAAGGAGATAGGAATGGATCAATTCGCATTCTTCTACATGATAACCGCCAGTTGTGCCTGCACCATTTGTTGAAAATGCTTTTTTCCACTGGATGGTTTTAGCTCCCTTGTCAAAGATCAAGTGACCATAGGTGTGTGGGTTCATTTCTGGGCCTTCGATTCTATTCCATTGGTCTACTTGTCTGTCGTTATACCAGTACCATGCAGTTTTTACCACAATTGCTCTGTAGTACAGCTTTAGGTCAGGCATGGTGATTACACCAGAGGTTCTTTTATCCTTGAGAAGAGTTTTTGCTATCCTAGGTTTTTTGTTATTCCAGATGAATTTGTAGATTCCCCTTTCTAATTCGTTGAAGAATTGAGTTGGAATTTTGATGAGGATTGCATTGAATCTGTAGATTTCTTTTGGCAAGATAGCCATTTTTACTATATTGATCCTGCCAATCCATGAGCATGGGAGGTCTTTCCATCTTCTGAGATCTTCTTTAATTTCTTTCTTCAGAGACTTGAAGTTCTTATCATACAGATCTTTCACTTCCTTAGAGTCACGCCAAGGTATTTTATATTATTTGTGACTATTGAGAAGGGTGTTGTTTCCCTAATTTCTTTCTCAGCCTGTTTATCCTTTGTGTACAGAAAGGCCATTGACTTGTTTGAGTTAATTTTATATCCAGCTACTTCACCGAAGATGTTTATCAGGTTTAGGAGTTCTCTGGTGGAATTTTTAGGGTCACTTATATATACTATCATATCATCTGCAAAAAGTCATATTTTGACTTCTTCCTTTCCAATTTGTATCCCTTTGATCTCCTTTTGTTGTCGAATTTCTCTGGCTAGGACTTCAAGTACTATGTTGAATAGGTAGGGAGAAAGTGGGCAGCCTTGTCTAGTCCCTGATTTTAGTGGGATTGCTTGCAGATTCTCACCATTTACTTTGATGTTGGCTACTGGTTTGCTGTAGATTGCTTTTATCATGTTTAGGTATGGGCCTTGAATTCCTGATCTTTCCAAGACTTTTATCATGAATGGGTGTTGGATTTTGTCAAATGCTTTCTCCACATCTAAGGAGATGATCGTGTGGTTTTTGTCTTTGAGTTTGTTTATATAATGGATTACTTTGATGGATTTCCATATATTAAACCATCCCTGCATCCCTGGAATGAAACCTACTTGGTCAGGATGGATGATTGTTTTGATGTGTTCTTGGATTCGGTTAGCAAGAACTTTATTGAGTATTTTTGCATCGATATTCATAAGGGAAATTGGTCTGAAGTTCTCTATCTTTGTTGAGTCTTTCTGTGGTTTAGGTATCAGAGTAATTTTCAAAACACATGAAACTAAAGAAGAATGAAGACCAAAGTGTGGACACTTTGCCCCTTCTTAGAATTGGGAACAAAACACCCATGGAAGGAGTTACAGATACAAAGTTTGGAGCTGAGACAAAAGGATGGACCATCTAAAGAGTGCCATATCCGGGGATCCATCCCATAATCAGCCTCCAAACACTGACACCGTTGCATACACTAGCAAGATTTTGCTGAAAGGATTCTGATATAACTGTCTCTTGTGAGACTATGCCAGGACCTAGCAAACACAGAAGTGGATGCTCACAGTCAGCTATTGGATGGATCACAGGGCCCCCAATGGAGGAGCTAGAGAAAGTACCCAAGGAGGTAAAGGGATCTGCAACCCTATAAGTGGAACAACACTATGAACTAACCAGTACCCCCTGGAGCACGTGTCTCTAGCTGCATATGTATCAGAAGATGGCTTAGTTGGCCATCAGTGGAAAGAGAGTCCCATTGATTGTGCAAACTTTATATACCTCAGTACAGGGGAACGCCAGAGCCAAGAAGTGGAAGTGGTTGGGTAGGGGAGTGGGGGGAGGGTATGGTGGACTTTTGGGATAGCATTGGAAATGTAAATGAAGAAAATACCTAATTAAAAAAATTAAAAAAAAAGGATAATATTTGCAGCTGGTTAAATGGTTCTAAGTCCCACACCTGTGGGTCCTTTGTTTTGATTAGTTTGCAGTTTTCATTATCCCTTCCTTAAAAAGAGGAAATGTTAACTGTGGTTGTTGCTTTGAAAGTGTCTGCTCCCAGAGGGTTCAGGGAAAGCCCGATCTCTCATGGTAACAATGCTCAGTCTCTTCAATTTGGAGTCAGATTCCCCTTCCTTATCTGTTTTCAACAGATCTGAATGTTTCCAGAGAAGAATCCAAGGCCAAGTTCCAATGCAGAGGTATTTTCTGGCCCCCACAGCCTCTGCAATGGAGACTGCCATCATTCCTTGGGTTGCTCTTTGGCCCTTCTCCTTTTCTAGCCTGGAGAACAGATCACAGTGGGGCAGCAGTCCCAGTGGTTATAACCCGTGTGCTATCCTCTCTCTTTGTGTGTGCTGAGACCTGGGTCTTATCTTGTTTCTTATCAATGGACTGTGGCATGCTGTGCTTAAAGACCATTATACAGCAGACATGAAGTGATTTTACACATATAATCAAGTCCCCAAGTCAGTTTATTCTGACTGGGCCTGATTTAATCAGTGAAAACAAGTGAAGTATGGGCTCTGGTGGTTTGAATGAGAATGGCCCCCATATAGGGTGACTGCTTGGTCCCTAGAAGGTGGAACTCTTTTGAAAATAATTAAGAGTGACTTTGTTGGAGGAAGAGTGTTCCTAGGAATGAACTTTGAGGTTTCAAAAGCCCACACCATATCAGTCTCTTTCTCTCTGTCATGACTGTGGATTAGGGATGTAAGCTCTCAAATACTGCTCCATCCCCATGCTTACCTGCCCTGTTGGTTGCCATGCTCTCTGCCAGGCAATAGACTCATCCTCTAAAAGTGTATGCAAGCCCCTGATTAAATGCTTTGCTTTATAATTTGCCCTGGTTGTGGTGTCTCTTTACAGAAATAGACAAGTAACTAAGACAGAGTCCTTTCTGCAGTGAGAATAGAGGTTCCATGTGTAGATGATGAGAAAGGAAGATGCCCAGGTAGCAGGAAACTCTGTTGGTCTCCAGAGGATATCAAGTAAACTGTCAGCAAAAATTCAGGCCTCCTTGCTCTATGGTTGCAATGAAGTGAACTATGTCATCAGCTTAAATGAGCTGAAATTGATTCTCCAGCCTCTCAATGAGAATGCATGCAGCTCACATCTAGACTATAGCCTTGTTAGACTTCAAACAAAGAACCCAGTTAAGGTAGGTTAGTGTTGTCAGTTTGACACAAACTAGTCACTTGGAAAGAGGGATCCTCAACTGAGGAGTTATCTTCGTCAGATTGGCCTGTGGACATGATGGATGATTGATAAGGGAGGAGCAGCCCATGTGGATGGCACGACCCCCAGACAGGGCATCCTGGGTTGTTTAGAACAAGCTAAGTAAGGCATGAAATACAAGCCGGTAAGGGGCGTTCCTCCTCAGTCTCTGGTTTAGTTCCTGCCTCCAGCTTCTTGCTTGAGTTCTTCCTGGTGTCCTTTGATAATGCGCTCTAACCTACAGGGAGCCCTTTCTAAAACCCGAAGTTTCTTTTGGTCATAGGTTTATCATAGCAACAGTGAAGCAAACAAAACTTGCCTAATTGCTGTGCGAGACCCCTGACCATTAAACTGTAGCTAACAATGGATGCGGTTTCAAGCTGCTAAATTTATGTTAAATTTATCCGCTAGGCAGCTGCTAATACACCTGGAATGTTGTGTGGACTGTCCCCAACCTCTGAGCAGGCTCCCTTCTCTCTCGTTAGCTGGGCCCTTTATTCAACTGGGCTTTGACCCTGTGTGTTGTCCTTGCTAGAGGACTCCTCCCCTACCTTCTGTCAGTCTCCTTGGCTGACTTCAGCTACTTCTGTTGTCTTTCCCCCGTGCCACAGGAGAGCCAAGGGGAGCTGCTCAGAAAGCTAAACATCACCCTCTCTCTTTATCTTGCCAAAGAGCATTGACAAATTGATGCGGCAACTCCCCAGGTTGGTTCGAGAGTCATAGGGGAGATGGTATTTCGAGTGGAGGACGGTGGAAGCTGTTTGATCTCCTTGCTTTTCTGATGCTCAGCAATCAGTGCCCACACCTCCAGTGTCTTACTCCCTCTTTTCTCTTCTTGCAGTCTCCTTAGGGAGGGGATGGTGGAGCCTCTCTTCTGCCCTCTAGCACCACACGGTTTCTTTGATAGAAAAGCAAGCTGAATGCTTTTATTACTACAGAATGTTGTAGTTTCTATCTCATGAGAGAAGTGTAGGTTGACTTGAAAACTCAGGCTTGGTTGCTGAGATGCTTCAGGAGACAAAATAAATTTTACAACTCATTCTCATTTATTCATTCACTCATTCATTCACAAAATATTTGTTGTCTACTGTTACCAGGTTCTATGCATAGGAGATGCAGCTGTGAACAAAACCAAAGGCTGTCATCTTGGGGCTCATATTCTTTCAAAATGAGAGCTAGCGTGCAAGCTTATTTCTTTCTGCATAATTTTATTTTGCATATCAGAAGCTGGGAGTTACCTCATTCTTTCTTTTTGCATTTCATCAGCTAAAAAAAAAAAAAAAAAAAAAAAAAAAAAAAAAAAAAAAAAAAAACATCATTTGCTCCAGTCAGATGCAATTAAAATGACAGGGCTCAGAGGCAGAAATAAAAGCACATTAATAAATTTCAAAATATTATCATCATTGTAGATATTCGAAAATAATATTTTTTTCTGGATTTAGTGTCAGAAAGTGCTTTCTTTTCCCCAGATATTTTTCTGTAGTTCTTCTTAGAAAGTAATTTTTCAGAACATACAATATAAGAAGGCACATTAAAATGTTTAAACTTAGGATAGTTAAATAAATGCTGTACTTCAGGAAATGGCAGCATTCCATTCAGTGCTCCTGAGATTCTTGGGTGACTGAGAGCATTAGTTCCAAGTAACCGTGGGCTGTCAGGTCTCAGGTTGTCTTGTGAACGTATGTGGCAAAAGTACTCCAGCAAGATCACTTGGTGCTGATCTTCTCTGTTCATTTACTTTATTTATTTTAAAATGTCATTATTTTGACAGAACTGAAGTCCATTTTCCATAGATTATATAAAGCATTAGTCATGTGTGGGAACCTGGGATGATTGATACAATGTTTTTAAATTAAACCTGATGATGTAATAGTAATATGGAAAAAATAGGGCTTGATTGAGTTAACATTTAAGGTGTGTGTGTATGTGTGTGTTGATGTACACTGAACATATGTGCATATGCATGCCCTAAAGGAGTTTGGGGACTTGTGTAGTGATTCCATTATAAATTTTCTTTAATGGTTAACTTTGAACATGGTATTGGCATGTGTTTATTTATGTCTCTCTCTGATTTGCTTGTTATTGTGTTATTTTAAGCAACATGATAACTCATCTTATACCACAAAATCTAATTGAAGGAATAAATTCCAGAAGGAATCATCAATGCAGGAAGCGCAACTTTTTGTGTTTGTGGCATAAGGTATGTGCTACATGCATTTTTTTATATATAAAGAAATCAGAATGTAGTGAAATCATAGATATTGCAGGAGAGCCAACAAACACTAATTTACTAAACCACCGTAATCCCTAACAACAATGTAAACCTTTGTCCTTATACTCACAGATAAGTGTAGTACTCACTCCCTCATCAAGGAGATGTCTCTTTGCAACAGACAGAGACAATAACAGAAACCACAGCTAATCAAAATGCAGAGCTGTAGAGCTCAGTCTCAACTGATACATCTACAACAGTACTCCTTCACCTAAGGCTTGAAGGTCACTGCAGAAAAGGGCATGGGAAGAGTGTAAGAATCAGCGGAATAGGCACTTTTCTCTGAGATTGTCTCTTCTAGAAATGTCAGAAGCTACACTGGTGATGTCTACCAACATAACAGCTAAAGCATGAGCTGAGCAAGGAAGACACCAGTAGATGTGCCAACATGGACAGGGGAGCCTTATGAAGCCTTGGCCCTGCTCAAAGAACCATGGGTACCCAAGGACTCTTGAGAGCAGAAGAAATGGTCTTTCCTAGGGAAGGTACATCAACTGATTATCCAATACCAAATGGTCAGCGCAGAAAACACACACACACACACACACACACACACACACACACACACACACCATTATATGGACTTAGTAGTTATATTTAGACATAGACATATATGTGCACATTATAGCAATTAATGCAAAAATAAGTCATGAATTTGAAAGAGGGCTAGGCAGTGTGTCTGGGAGAATTTGGAGGGGGGAAAGGGAATAGAGAAATGTGATTATATTATAATCTCAGAGAAAAAGAAATTAGAATGGCAGACTCAGGCAAGGATTTATTTTAAAAACGCGAAATGGTGAAGTACAATCCAATGCCATTCAGAAAACTTGGAGCATTCTAATTCAATTATATTGTCTGCATTTGGTGGAAGGGTCCAATTTGCATATTCCTCACTGGCATAGCAATTCTGAACAGAAGGGTCCCAGGAAGGCTTATACGAAGTGCCAATGTGTTTCCATCTGGAGTAATATGGCAGACAAAAGGGAAACCTAGTTGATTATGTGAACATACTACATCAACACCCTATCACTTGGGCTCTATTAAGCACACAATAGTGGATAAACAAACATCTGGATGACAGGTGAGCAAGAAACAGAAACAACTGAATAAATTCAATGCAGGCAAGAGATTTTGGATTTTTAAAAAAGGAAACGATCCTTGTCTTTAAAATTAAATTTCAGTTACAGTCCAATAATTCAATCTTCAATTGCAAATGAGAATCTCCTCTAAATTTGTATTCTCTCTAAGCTCATGGTTTACTTAAACAAAGAGGTTTTAGAAGTGTAAATGGTGACACGAGCCAGAAGTAGGTGATATGGCACCTGTAACTTACACTACGTCAATCTATTGATAGTATATGGTGTTTAAGGAGATTTATCTATTTTATTTTTTACATTATTATGTGTTGTTTGGAGATGTTCGGAGTTCAGACTGGGAACTTTTAGGAATTGATGTTGATGGACTAATGAGGGGTACCGAGAGTCAAGTGGCGCTGCCAGCAGAGAGAATGGTTCCCCTGTCCCGGGTGGAGGGAAGATTTGGTTATTGATGTAGCTCAGGTGGAGCACAGACAAGACAGCAGCCACCTGCTTCAGCATAGCCTGGGGCTCTCCAGAAGGCAAGTAGTACAGGCCAAGTCTGCATGGAGGAGAGCCAGTTGCAAAGGAAGGACGGATGGCGGGGTTTAAGAGGAGCTGAGCGCTTCTCTGTCTTTTTTCTTTTTTTGGCAATGCATTTGGAGTCCTGGCAATGATTGGAGGAAAATCGCAGAAGCAAGTCTCGCTGCTGGCTTCCATAAAAAAGTTATGGGAAATGAAGAAGAATAAAATCAAGGACAAAGTAATGGTCTTTTTGGGTAGAGGTCACTTGATCCTCAAGACCAAGAAGAATTATGTATCCATAGTGTTTGATATACGATATCTTCATAGTATTTCTGACTATCTAGGCATTTGCAACTTTTGAGCTTCATCACCCATTTTATTTTTACATAGCACATTGAAGCTACGTTCTAAATGTTCCTGCCATCAGTTTCCTTATATATTTTGACTTCATATACTTATGTGTGCAAAAAGGAACTGACCCAGCAAATATTAAGATTCTGAGTATTTATGTAAATATAGTTAATACTAGTCCTGAAAGTCAAGTATTCTCAAGGTTCCAGGAAAAGACAGAGAGATGGGCAGAGGCCAGAAGAGTTTCAGGAAAGTGGTGGTTTAGAAAATCAGCACACATTCTTTCTTTCTTTCTTTCTTTCTTTCTTTCTTTCTTTCTTTCTTTCTTTCTTTCCTTTCCACTCCAGATTTTATTCCCATCCCCCCACCCCCTGTCCACCCTCTGACTGTTCCACATCCCATACCTCCTCCCCAACCCCCTGTCTCCACGAGAATATCCTCACCCCCATTCCCCACCCAACCAGACCTCTAAACTCCCTGGGGCCTACAGTCTCTTGAGGGTTAGGTGAATCTTCTCTGACTGAACCCAGATCATGCAGTTCTCTGGTGTATATGTGTTGGGGGTCTCATATCAGCTGGTGTATGCTTCCTGGTTGGTGGTCGAGTGTTTGAGAGATCTTGGGGGTCCAGGTTAATTGAGACTGCTGGTCCTCCTACAGGGTCGCCCTCCTCCTCAGCTTCTTCCAGCTTTTCCCTAATTCAACCATGGGGGTCAGCAGCTTCTGTCCATTGGTTGCGTGCAAATATCTGCATCTGACTCATTGAGCTCCTTGTTGGGTCTTTCGGAGGGCAGTCATAATAGTCCCCTTTTTGTGTGTGTGTCATAGCCTCAGTAACAGTGTCAGGCCTTGGGATCTCCCCTTGAGCTGAATCCCACTTTGGGCCTATCTCTGGACCTTCTTTTCCTCAGGTGCCTCTCTATTTCCATCCCTGCAGTTCTTTCAGACAGGAACAATTATGGGTCAGATTTTTGATCGTGGGATGGCAATCCCCTTCTTTTAAAATGTGGAACCCCATCCCATGTCCCTTGAACATAGGCTGAGACAGACACGGTCTTTTCTTTATTCTCTCTGCCTCCCTTGCTTGCTCTCTGTTTACTCATAACAGGTGAGACAACTACTTCTGTGTTCTGAAATTCCCAGGTGGCACTCTGGGGAGGCCCAACTGCGAAGGGATGGAAGTCAATGAAAAGAAATCAGGCTTCTGTCAACAAACACATGAAAAAGGCTAAGAGTAGATCCTCCCGCTCTGGAAAAGCTTGCAGCTGACTCCATCCCCTGCCAACATCTTGTGTGAAACCTCAGGAGAGATTCCTGAGCCAGGCCTGCTGAGTGGCAGTGCTTCTGAACCTGTGATCTACAAAAGCAATCCATTTTCAGTGTTTTAAGTTCCCCACTCCGGGAGCAATTTCTTAGCAGTAATAGCTAAGTACTACAGGGGGAATGCACCATCTGGAAATATTATCTCAGAGAGTCAAGAAAAAATGTCATAGATAGTGCATTAGTCCAACAACAAAGTAGCCGAAGTAGCCCAACTTTATAGGGAGAAGAAGTTTATTCAATTCAAGGCCAAGGCTCTGGAGCCAGTTGAACTCTGGTGAAGACTTTATGGCAGATGATGTCATCAGCAGAGCATACTCAGAAGGAGAGTATCAAAACCTGAGGGGCAGAAAAGAAAGCCAGTGAGTTTGGAATTCTACATCCTATTCTTTGAGTATTCCCCTGAAATGATCTAAGAACATCCCACTGGGCTCCATCCTTTTACTGTCAACCACTGCCTGCCACCACACTGAAGTCCAAGCTTCTAACATATGAGATTTTTGGGACACAAGAAAGTAAAGGTGTATTCAGCTGTTTCTACAGCAGAATATCTATATATCTATATTTAATCTATATTTATCTATAACTATATCTATACATATAAACATATATATTATACATTTGAGATGATATATGTTTCAGATGTTTATATATATACATACACATATATATATTTTGCGACACATATTTTATCATATACATTTATCACATATAATAGCATGCATCTATTTGAGATGACTACATTATTACAGTTTATGATACCATGCCTATATTTTTATAATACATAGAATTCTGCATTTTATCAGTAGTTAGTGAAGATGACAATGTTTACATTTTCTGATACGATGGGAGTTTCTAGTTTCTATATCAAGATGTCACACCTGGAGAATAAAGATGTGGGAGGAAGGGGAGAGAGAGAGAGAGAGAGAGAGCGAACGAGAGAGCACTAATAATCATGCACTAGCTAGTTTATTTTCATGGCTTCTTTTCAAACTCAAATGATACACACATAGCTTGGAGACATGTACAAAATCAGTAGTTAAATAGTTTCAAGATAAATTGATATTTATTCTCAAAATTTTGTTGAAAACATGCTCCTCACTCAAAGAGAATTTGCTCTTTGCCAGAAATACTTGGTGGAGAATTCTTTTTGTTTGTTTGTTTTTAATAAATAAGACATTTTAGAGTTTGAATGCAACATGCTGAATGATGGTAGACATTGCTATGAGTCAGGAGAAGGCTTTTTTTTTTTTTTTGATGAGTGTTTAGTTCTTTTCTTAGAACAGAATCCAATTCTCTCATTAGAGATGCAAAGTACTAATGACATCATCTCCCTAAAACCTGGGCAGAAATTTCATAGTGACTCAGATCCCAGCATTTATGAGTTTTGTGACAGTGGGGAATGGCATGTAGCATGCATACTCAGCTTTGTGACAGTGTGACATGTAGCTGCATACTCGGCTTTCTCATGGCTCCTGTTCCATTTGCTCACATTTGCAGTTCTGTAGCTGAAGGGATAGTATGTGTCAAGATTTGAAGTCAGTTCAAACATAGAGGGTGTGAGGCTTAAAATGACCTATAAGTGGAAAAATCATCTATTTCCAGGTGCCCCCTGCATGAAAGGAAGATCACTGTTTCCATTACAGGCTAATAATCCAACACTATAAATGTGCTATAAAGAAATGTTGAGTGGGTTGGAATTAGACCTGGTTGTTACCTGCGTGTTTCAACAGTGACATGGCATAAAGGGGCTCAGAAATGTTTTGTCATCCTATGTGAGATAGGCAGGTTTAGCTATGAACCCAGTCTGAGTTGTCAGTTTTTATAATCTGAATATATATGATCCAGATTGGTAGCTGTATATGTGTGTGTGTGTGTGTGTGTGTGTGTGTGTAGTATAGAGTTAGAGAGACATAATGGAAATGAGTATGGAGGTCTTTATTTTTTTTAAAAGCTTCACATGGAACTACCACACGACCTAACAGTACCACTTGTAGATGTACACCTGGAGGGCTCTGAGTCTACCACAGAGATGCTTGCTCATCGTGCTTGTTGCTTTACCAATCAAGGTAGCCGAGAAATAGAGCCAGAATAGACAGATGTGCATCAACAGATGAGTAAAGAAAGTGTGATACAGGCACACACACACACACACAGACACAGAATAACAGGCAAACACACAGACAACACACACAGATAACACACACACAACACACACATAGAGAGAGCACATACATATACACACACAGAGACAACACACATAGACACACATACATTTACAACACGTACAAAGACAACACACACACAGACACACACAGACACACACACACAGAAACACTAGACCACACAGAGAAACACTAGACACACACAGACACACACACGAAGATTATTTAACAACAAAGAAAAAGGAAGTCATAACATTTACAAGAAAATGGATAGACCAATAAATCATAAGTAGACTAGGTTTAGAAAGACAAATACTGAATAACTTGTATGTTTGTACATGTGTATGTGTGTGTAGTATGCATGTATGTGGTATGGTGTGTTTTTGTGTAGTATATATGTATTTATGTGTAGTGTGTGTGTTGCATGTATACAAGTCATGAAACTTGAAAGAGGTTCATAGGAAGTGAAGAAGTCTTCAGATGTTATAGAAAGTGAGGAGGTGGTGAAATGTATGCCATGAAAGTAGAAAGGGAGCTGTTGAGGATGAAGGGGACCAGTAAGAGGGGGAAAAGGAGGACAGGGGAGGAAGTGGATAAGGGGTGTCAATAAGAAAATATATGCATGGAAATGCCATAACAAAACCTATTATTTTGGATGCTATTTTAAGAAATTAATGATTAAATTGGGTCCTTGAAATAGAAATGTTGTTGACTATGATACCGACCAGTCATTATGCTAGAGGCTCAGAGGGTAGATGGGTGCACTTAAGTGCATCTCGACAAACCTAGTGTGTGCAGATGCTCTAGGTACATGCACAGCATCATTCCTGTCTCCTCAGGTCACACAGTGGTTGACATGGACTGACAAGTGATGAAATTGCTTTAGTTCAGTGGTTGTGGATTTGAGCAGTGATCAAAGCATATAGAGGGGAAAACCATGCCACTTCATACAGGCAGGCAGTGCTGTCTTTAGCATGAATCACATGACATGACACTCCTGCCTTGCCACCCCAGCACAGTCACCTTAAGAGCGAGGTGGTGTCAGCAGTTCCTGCTCCATAGCCACTACTCAAGCTCCATCCTCTTCTCTTGTTGACTCAATCCTTGCTTGCTATGGGTTGTTAGCATTGAAGAAACTCTCTAGAGTTCCAGCCACAATCCACTGAGAGTTCTTCCAATTGCTCTTTCTTTACTTCTTTTGGCAAAGAATTTACTGTTGTGGAAGAAAGCCTAAAAAACAACTTTATTATGTCTTTGCATACAGAGGCAGCCATTTATGCAGGAACATTGGTCTAGTGACTAGAGAAAGAAATGAATAGACAAAAAGATTCCCTTACATATTTTACGTGTGTGTGTGTGTGTGTGTGTGTGTGTAGTTGGAGTTGTACTGAAGAATCAAATAAACACTATCACACAACAATAGAAAATGATTAAATTGTGGGACAGGCACACGAGATAAAGGTAACCAGAGAAGAACTGTAGCCATGAGGGAATTGCCATGTATGTTTTGAGTACAGAGTTGGGGCTCAAGGGCCATATTATTCTAGATTCTGATCAGAGAGACAGGATACAGAATCTTCTTGAAGAAAATAGTTCTTAATTACGCATGCACTCTTGGCCAAATTTTTGTTCAACAGAGTGAATGAGGATACAGTAAACAGGGCTTCTGTCTCATTTTTTTGTCTGATCTTTATGTCCTGTATATAGTAACATATAAATTTCATAGGTTATTTTTTAAAACCCTACCATAGGATTCTAAAGATGACCTGGATGTAGAGGAAGGGAATTCTGGCTGCTGGGGTTGGGGTAGGATGCAACAAGCTTTCATGTAAGCACTTTGGTGGAG
This sequence comes from Mus caroli, assembly GCF_978045245.1. Lineage (NCBI taxonomy): Eukaryota > Metazoa > Chordata > Mammalia > Rodentia > Muridae > Mus > Mus caroli. The sequence continues at coordinate 67,231,527 of NW_028227269.1, read as the reverse complement.
GCTAACCACATAGTAGTCTCTTTGTCCTGCCCCAAGGTCTCGGGAGGGCTTCCTCAGTGAAGAGGGGTTGCAAAGGGATATGATGAAGTTTACATACATTCAAGGGCATCACTCTGCCTGTGTGGATGTTTTCTGTTGTGTCCTCTGGCTCTCAGGATCCCCTATCACAGTCTCATTTGACTTGGTATTGCGTGTCGTAGGACTCTCCAAGTTCCCTTTAAGCTGCGGCACCATGCTTGCTAACTCTGTCTATATGAGATGAGCATACTTGCTCCCTCACCTGGTAGGACTGACAGCATAGAATTCATTCTGCTGCTATTTACTGAAAGCCAGTCAAACAGAATAATCAAACACTCTCGATCCTCTGCCACGCATGCTTTAGTGACCTTACACGAAGCGTCGTTTCCATTCCCCAATTTCCTCTCCTGGAAAATGTCTCCATCATTATCTGTGTTTCAAACTTACTGCTATTTAAAAGAAGCCGTTCACCCTGCCCCATCCACTTGTGCTATTGATCCCAACTTTTTCTGCCTTTCTCTGGAACTCGTGCCATCAATAATTCCCTTTCTGTCTGTCAAATATTCAGGCTTTTGATTCGCTGGCTGCTTACTTTTCTATGGCTTATGACTGTGCCCAGGACCCTCTACTCCAAGAATACCTTGTCTTGATTCTGTGTCCAATTATAAGTACCTATTTCTTATGTTATAGTCATTATTAAGCACCCCAAACTTTAACTGGACTGTTTTTATCTTTTTTATTATTATGCTACCACAGTTTCAAGTGGAAAAGCAAAACCGTATGTAGTGAGATGGGATACATTGTACTTTAGAATGTTCTAGAAAATCTAGGAATCTGATGACACACTACCTTCCTATCTATGGAGCTTACCCATAATTTTATTAAAAATATTCCCATTCTAGTCACCAATAACTTTCTGGTTTTGACTGCAAAATACTTTTCTTGCCCTAGTATCCTCATACACTGTAGACACTTGTAACTGTTAGGTATGTTCTTTCTAAATTTGTCTTTTAAAATTTTGTTTATTATCCCCTCCATTGCATGTATAGTGTGTATGAGTACAACTATGCACATGCCATGACATGCATGTGCAGCCAGGAAAGCTGGTGAGAGTAGGCTCTCTCCCCTCATGTGGGCTCTGTTGGTTGAACTTAGGTTGTTCATGTTAGAAACATTTACTCTCTGGTCCGTCTTGTAGTCCTTAACCTCTTCATCTCACATGTGACAGACAATTATGTTCTCTCTTCCCCTTTCCAAATGTTTCTGTTTCCTCCACTGGCTTCTTTTGCCTTTACCTTATTGGAATAGACATTTCTTTCAAAATGATTAAGTGTATTTTTGCTGATACCTAAAACATACAAATTACACATAATGATAAGATGTTTTGATGAATATATATATATATTAATATTTCAATAAGATTTAACACATTTATCTTTTCGCTCATTTATTATTCATCATGAAAACATCCAGAATCTGTTCTTCCAGCTTTCAAACATGTATATTACATTACCTATAGACATTCTACTCTGCAGCAGCATACCAGAGCTTTCCAGTCCTATCCAACTATAACATGACATTTCGGTTGGCTTCCCCCGAATATTCTCTCAGCCTTCGGTGACGCTACAGCAACGACCTTAACTCTGTTGGTAAGGTGCATCATGTTTGTGGAATTGAATTTGTTCAGTTATCCTGACTGCAGTTCAGTGAATCCCACTTGGTAAATGTTGCTTTACTCTGTTGTTGGATTTGGATTGCTAAAATTTTGCTGAGGATTTTTGCATCTTTGTTTTCAAAGTCATAGTTTGCTATTTTTGCTGTGTTCTCATTTCATCCTTTAAGACTGAGGTATACTGGCATTGTAGAATGTGTTTGGACAGATCTTTTACTTTTTTAGTTTTTGGAAGACTAACGTTAGTTTTTCCCATTTTTGGTTAAAGTCAATGGTGAGACTGTTTTATTCTTGGCTTTGATTTGGTTGGATTTTGAAAATAATTATTTTTATTCTTTTAAATGTTCATACATTCTTATAGTGCATATTGATCAAATTCATTTACCATTACTTCTGTCCAGCTCCTCTTGGTGCTCCACACTGGATGTCCTTCCCAACTTCATATCCTCTTTGCTCTGTTGCTATTGAGTCCAGCTAGTGTTGCCCATATGTGCATGTGTGGATGTGGTCTTCCACTAGGTATGTGCAACTTACCACTGGTCATATTCTGAAAGGAGAGTGACTCTCACTCTCAGAGAGTTTAAAAATTTTTTTTTAGTAATTAAAGATTACTCATGGTACTTTATTATTTGCTATAGCTATGTTCAGGTTTTCTATTTCTTTATGACTCAGTGTAGGAAAGATGCATTTGTCTGCTTCTTTTAGGTTTTCAAGCTTGTTGGCACATAGCTGCTCATGGTAGACTCTAATGGTATGTTGTATTTCTGTGGTGTCAGTTGTCACACTCCCCCTTTCATCTTGGAGTTTTAAGATTGAGTCTTCTTTCTCCCGTTTTAAGTTGACCTAGGAATCTATTTTCTTTGAACAGCTAGCTCTTTCCTTTGTATTTTGCATTGTTTAATAGTCTCTATTTCTTTTATGCCTTTTCTAATATTTATTATTTCCATTTTATAACCTTGGTCTTGGCTTTGAGGGGTTTTTCTAGTTACTGGACATGCATCAGGGTTTGTTGGACTTTTCCCTACAGTTTAATGTTGCCATTGATTTCTAGAAATTTTCCTCTTTTAAAATTATTTTTTGTAAACTTCACTCCTAAGACTGATTTTGATGTATCCCATACATTTTGGTGTGCTGTGTCTCCATTTTGATTTGTTTCCAGTCATTTTACAATTCCCCTCTTGCTTTCTGGATTCATTGGTCAGTCAGAAGTGAGCTGGATAATTTCCATGTTTTTTATAATCTTCAAAGTTTTGTTCTTAATAATTTCTAGTTGTATAGATTTGTGGTTAGACAAGATTCAACATGTTTCCTGTGATTTGTTTTGAGTATAGTATGTAATCTACTATGGGCGTTGTTCCATGGGCTGGTGAAAAGCAAATCTATTAAGCAGACATTGGAAGGAATGCACTGTAGACATCTGTTAAATCCACTTGGTCTAAGGTGCAGTTCATTTATTCTCATTTTTCTTTTTATTAATTTTTAGAGCTAGTATACAAAATAATGTTTTCCATTATGTCATTTTATACCTATCTCTATATACTATGTTCTAATTTATCCTCCTCTGACTCTATCCTTCCCTGGACTTCCTTTTGCTGGCCCCCTCCTGTCCCCTTCTGGTTTTGTGTTACATTAACGTATGAACTTTCCCCAGGGAGTTGAGCGTGTAAAAATACAATTTGTTGAATCCATTTTTGGTGTTTATGTGCTGGTAGTTTTAGGGATGACCACTTTGTATTAGATCACCACCAAGAGTACTCATTCATGAAGAACTGATTCTCCCTCTCGCAGCAGTTGCAAGCGACTTGGAATCCTTTGAAACTTCTCTTTACAGCAAAGAGCAACCATCACAGAAATCTAAAGCTGGGTACAAAGCAAAGGTTTTAGGGAGCCCAGACCCAGTGTATACATCTATGTCACAAGTCATGCATCTCTGACTCAGGGGACATCACTGGATGGGGGGAGTGTGTGGGTAGAAAGACCATGAGAGCCAGAATACCAAGAAGTTGGCTGTGAAACAATCTCTCCTAGAACTGGCTGCGTAAAACATAAACAAGACCTGGACAATGATCATGACAATGGCCATGCTAACATGGATGCAATGGGGGCATTGTGTAGTTTTGTGCAGCTGCTGGGAATTCTGAATGGCAATGACTGTATCATGTCACGGCACATGTAGATTCCATTTCTCGCACTTCCTTTTCTTCTTTAAAATCCTTTTCTCCAGTTCTCTCTCTCTCTCAGGCATTTCAATCTAGGTTCTACATATAAGATACAAATTAACAGCATTTATTTTTCTGAGTCATGTCTTATTTCACATAACATAATGATTCCCAGTTCAGTTCACAAATAAGCACAGAGACAGTGGGCACTATTGTCTTCTTTCTGATTTTACAGGAAATAGCTTTAATTTTTTACCTATTTAGTGGAATTTGGATATTGGTTTCTACTATGTAGCTTTTTCTTTCTTTCTTTCTTCCTTTCTTTCTTTCTTTCTTCCTTCCTTCCTTCCTTCCTTCCTTCCTTCCTTCCTTCCTTCCTCTCTCTCTCTCTCTCTCTCTCTCTCTCTCTCTCTCTCTCTCTCTTTCTTTCTTATTTTCTTTTTTTTTTTGACACAGGGTTTCTCTGTGTAGCCCTGGCTGTCCTGGAATTCACTTTGTAGACCAGGCTGGCCTCGAACTCAGAAATCCACCTGCCTCTGACTCCCAAGTGCCGGGATTAAAGGCGTGTGCCATCACACCCAGCTGTAGCTTTCATTATGCTGAAGTATAGTCCTTATTCTATGTCTAATTTCTTCAGGGATATTGAACTTTATCAGAGACTTTCTTGCATCTACTGAAAAGCTCATTTGATTTCTGCCCTTATGTCTGTATGCTATGTTGCATTGGTTGCTTGCATGTGTTCAATAACTATTGTGTTTACTTAAACTTGACAATATAATATCTTGGAGTAATTTTATTGAATATTTATATCTATAAAATGGTATTTTTGCTATCTTTCTGTTATTAGTTCTTTGAATAACCTCTCCTTCCTTCCTTCCTTCTTTCTTTCTTTCCTTTCCTTCCCTTCCCTTCCCTTCCCTTCCCTTCCCTTCCCTTCCCTTCCCTTCCCTTCCCTTCCCTTCCCTTCCCTTCCCTTCCCTTCCCTTCCCTTCCCTTCCCTTCCCTTCCCTTCCCTTCCCTTCCCTTCCCTTCCCTTCCCTTCCCTTCTCTTCTCTTCCCTTCCCTCTTTCTTTCTTTCTTTCTTTCTTTCTTTCTTTCTTTCTTTCTTTCTTTCTTTCTTTCTTTCTTAGTCTTTCAAGTCCCTATTAAAATACAATAACATTAATTATTTTTCTTTTGGTGTAAACCCAAACTTGCCATGGTCTTTTTTTAGATCTCCTCATTTGTCTAGCATTCTCAGCTTGTATAAACATGGTTTTCAGTATAAATGGCACCCAACTTGATGTTCTCTGAGAAGAAGATCCATGACTGATAATATGAGTAGTTTAGATTCCTAAACTTTTGTTCAATGGCTCTTTTACTGTCATGACAAAATAACGTTTTACATGAAATGCTCAAGCCAACAGCAAATAGTAGGCATCCTTATTGTTTAAGTTACTATAATTTTTTTACCTTATATTTGGAGACATGGGAGTAAATGATTAGTAGAAGTGTTGTCCATTAATGGAAATTCACGTATCTGAGTTAATCAGAGTTGTTAAGATGCATAGAGAAAGGAACACTAGAGTGGGGGCTGTCCCAAAAGCTGTTGCCTATAAGGGGATATGTTTTTCTAGCTGGGCTGCCTTGTTTGGCCTCAGTAGGAGAGGAAGCATCTAGGACTGCAGAGACTTGAAGTACCAGGATGAGGGAATACCTAGAGAGGATCCTATCCACTCAGAGGAGAAGGGGAGGGGAAAACGAGGGAAGGATTGTGGGAGTGGATGACTGGGAGGGGGCAGTGAGTGGGATGTAAAGTGAATAAGTAAAAAATGTAAAAAATGATGGTTAGAAAAATGGCAAGGTTACTGTTTCCCGAGTAAAGCACCAAGATATGAATGAGAGTTGACCCACTGTAGAACATTCTATGGTAAGACTTAGCAGTGGGTGGTTCATTTGATGAATCATTTTCTTGATCTCTTTCTCTCTCTTAGCAGATCATTAGAAATATTTACCTTACCCTCATCCCCAAAGGTAATCTCTGAGTTAAAGCTCAGGAACCGTGTGATATACATTTTGAACTGCTTAGAAGGCACCTTGAAATTTCTCTGTACAGTGCTTGTTCCCCAAGCATCTAATGGGATTTAATGGTTAATGAATCACATTCACCTCAGAAGATATAGAAAGCCAGTATTCCTGATACAAAGGCTCAATGTTTGCTTCATTTGTCTATACTAACCTCTTTTTGCTAAAAGGTTAATGCTATTTCCCTGACTTTCTGGTAAAAAAAATCTCTCTACAGATTCTGTTTACATCAACAGTGTAATTTTATATGTGTCACAGAAGAAACATTTCAGACTAATAATTTTTCTTTAACCATAATATATTTTAAGCTCCAGAACATTTTAAAGTTACATTTCCTCTGGAGAGTACTTCTTATTATGCAGAGAACTGTATACATTTCTTTAACATTCAGGATATGTGGAAGGTTAACTACCTTATTTGTTCCATAAATATATCTTTCCCTCCCTCGTGTACTATAGAATAAAGTTTGAAAAACATGCCCTGTCTATTTTATTTATTAAATTTATTGTTTAAAAAATCTTAATTTATGAATTAGATTTTTTTTCTAAACCACAGATCTCACTGTAAATTGCATGGCAGGAATCTTTGAGTCATGACCTTCTGCTTCCTCTCTTATGTATTGTCTCAACAAAAGAAAGTAACTTAATATATTTATATCTACATTTTCTAATACATATAATGGGGATCACAGTATGCTTTCTTATTTAATCTACATAGTTTGTATGTGGATATTATATACAATATGTAATATATATTAGATATAATTGTGAAGTGACATAAAATTTAGGTATACATAAATTAATGGCATTATTTGTTGTTTCTAGCTCTCTGTATTTTAAAGTTTGTGGCACTGTAATATTATTAGCTAAAATTTTGTATTTTATATTTTTATTATATATTATATTTTTTATTTTAATGATTAAAACTAAAATGTAATTACATTACTTACTTTCCCCTTTCCTTTTCTCCTTTGCACCCTCTTGCTCTCTCTCAAGTTCATGGCCTCTGTTGATTGAATTCACACACACACACACACACACACACACACACACACACACTCATATATACACATATATACACACATATACATATGTGTGTTTGTATGTATATGTATATGACTTTGATGTTGATGAACTACAACAAAGATCAACATAGCACAGGAACCCTAAGTATATAGTAATGGCACACACACCTTGGTGGTAACCAATAGCTCTGTAATTCCAGCTCTTGAGTCTCTCAAGTACAGACTGGCATATGTGCTGTTAGCTAAGAGAAATGGCAGGAGGTTTTTGGGTATATAAATTTTGACCGTTTCAAATATAGTGTTGTGCTGTATGATTCAGATGATCTGTGATTCTCAGGTTTCCAGGAGTGTTTGGATCATCAAGGATCTTGTTAAAACCTGTTTGGAGTCACTGTTTATGGAGTAGGAGTCTGCATGTCTAATAAATACATTCACAGATGATGCCAGTCTTGCTGGCCCAATAACCACACTTTGTGCAGCAGAGTGTGTAGACAGATTTATGACTCACGAGATGATCCTGCACATAATGCAAAACTAAGAGATCCCAAGACTAGGAGTATGTTTTCTTACAGGACAATCTCAATGTGGCCTTTGCAAACATAATCAACTTAACCTGTCAACCAACTGGCACTAAAATGGACATGCTAACCTACTTCCTTTGAGTGGATCCAATATAATTTCATGAACATTTAAAATGAGAGGATACAGGAACAGAAATTAGAGATTTGATGAGTAAGAGAGATTCAATATAACATCCAATATAATATTGCTAAAGACAGAAGGGCCATATAGACTGTGAGAGGGCACTTTTCTGTGACTTCCATGAAGGAGCTTGGAAGATAATCCTTTCCCAGAACATTCAGTAGGAAATGAAACCCCTTTGCTTTAATTTTGAGTTTGTGAGATCAAGAAAATCCAATTGAGCTATTTGGTCCCCAGATTTTTGACTTACCGAGACTATGATATGGTCAGTGCATATTGGTTTAAACTTTTATTTTTTTCAAGTCATTTGTTAAGGCAACAACAGAAAACTAACATTCAATGTAATCTAGAACACTTGCCTTCTAAGAAAGAATATGACTTTACCTTTTTCTTTTACATGGTCCATGGAAGATATGAGAACAAATAGGCTCAGCCTTCGCATTGACTAGGTCCCAAGGGTTCTCAGAATTATTAACAGCAGATCCTGGGGGAGTAAGCATGTTTGCACAATAGAAAGATATGACATTGAAGTCCTATTAGATTAAAACATTTAAAGAGAGGGTTTTAAAGCAAAATGGCACTTAGTACAAACAATAGGTTACATACAACAACATATGTCAAGAGATTTCTCTGTTGCTTGCTTGTCTTCTGCATGCTTGTTGTCAAAATCATTGACTTTGTTTTTTTACTGCAAATAGTCTTTTGAATGATGTTTGTAGACTGGGCAGCCTTGAAGACAGAACAAAATGGTAGTTTATTATCTGCTATGATAATGGCAATATTTCTTTTGGGGGCAAAGGTTGAGTTTAATTTGCTGCTTATTTTGAAAGATTGGGTTTCCTTAATGTTCTTTGGTGATAGGGCAAATGCACTGTGTGCGTGCTGCCACCTTGGCTACTTGAGATTACCCCCATGGACCTGGAGGCAAGAGGACAAACGTAAATGCAAAGCTCAAACTGGCTGCACTGTGAGTAATGACATCCATTTTCTCAGACCTCTGGACTTCATGCCTTCTTCCGGAATCCTCAGAACTACCGTCGATTCACCTCTAGCTTGTAAGTAAGTTAAAACCTCATACTTTCCAGTATTATTGATTATGTATGAGTAAATACATATGTGTATATGCACACAGGCTACACATTTTAAATGTTTTGTTGGCAAAATTGAATATTTATCTGTTATACCTACTATAAGGTAATCTGAAGTTTCCTGATATATTCAGTGCTCTTTATAAATCAAGGTGTTTGTAGTAAACTTTACAGTTAAAGATGTGTCACATGCAATTAGCAAGAAGTTTGGGAGGATGTTGAAATGAGTTTGTTTTGTTATTTATTATTTTTACCTTGTTTAGCATGTTAAAGTAACATAATTCTAAAAATATAATTTTATATTATGTAGAATTTTTTCTTTTCCTTGAATGGAAGTGTTTCTGCTTCATTAAACTAATAATCATAGTTCTGAAAATGAGGTAACTTCTGGATTAATTTTTTTCTTGTATACCCTGAATTTTGAGTGCTGTGATGAACCATGGGGTGGGTTCATCATTGTCAAAAATTGATGGGAAGATCTTAGTATATAAAAGTGTCTTTGAAAATATCATCCCATTAGAAAAAGCTATCAGATTTAGTAGACATATATTGTCTTTTCTAGGTAGAGTTTGAAATTCTATAAGCTGTAAAAATCTTGTCTTCATCTTTCCACTAAGGAGAAATGTATGAGTGAGTGCACCCTGAAAACACTTGATGAGTTTCATTTTCCAGAGCCCTGTCTCTCGGAGGCTGGGGAAGTTTTACATCTTCAGAGAACAGCTTGTTTGGGAACAGATATCGCTTGGTGTTTGTCTGTATCTGATTTGTTTTTTTCTTGGCTATGCTTATTGAATATTCATTGTATCTACTAAAACAGACTAAATATTTGCATGCAAAACTGTTCAGATTTTTATAAAGACTGTAAGTGTGTTGTTTTTTGTTTTTAACCAGCCTTCTTTCTCCATCTGCTTTTCACAGGTTTCTGCCAAGTAAAAACGCATGAAAAAATAATTGGAGCCAAACACCACAATATTTTGAAGCTGTGTATTTGTTTATGGTGGGGTAACTAGTAATTGAATAATGAGGTGCTCCTGTTTGCTGAGGAAGACCTGGTGGTTGGTGGTAAGGAAGGGACTGGATGGAAATAATCCTGTTGCCACCCCCAAATCCTAAATGTGTGAGCTGATAAATTTATAGAGTTAGCTGAATTGTGCTAGGCACTGCACAATGCATACATGGATCAAAGCATCGCACAGATCTTCCTAATAGTCAGCTCTTCTCTGATTAGCTGGGTCTCTTTCAACGTAACACTTCAGTTATAAAATTAATTCCTATGCTAAATATTTTTCTGAAAAAAAATTTAATATAAAGTACATTTATCAGAGACTCAACATTCATTCTTTTTAAACAGTGAGACCTGCCAGGCTGCCTCTTTTTTTCAACAAGAGAAGAATGCTAAGCTTTCCTTCTGGGGAGACAGATGCGTTTTCAGGACTTTGACTCCTATTTTTGAGAAAGCCGACTTGGCTTATGAAGCAGATCATTGTCAAAATGAATTTGTTTTTGCTCTTCTATAATATCTTCTTGAGGGCTTCTCATTCACTATTTCAGGATTAGTAAAGATCAATTTAGGAGATTAATCAGAGGTCCCTGAAACGATTTGAAGTAGAGAAAAGCCTCTGCAGGAAGCACGGTTCTTGTTTCAATGGACTGTCAGAAGCAGTTACTTCATCTCCATGGCTCCATCTCTGGCTTTGGTTCTCACCGAGTCAGTGCAGTGCTGGGGGTTGAGGATGGAGATTATTTCACTAATGTTAGACTATTTTCATACCATGAGTCTTGCCTTCCACCTTTTTCTGTTGCTATGTTTATGTTTGATTGGTTTAATCAAAACCATTTCTTAATCCTGCAAACACGAATGTGATACCTGTTACTGAAAATGTGGTATTGCTTTTGGTTTGACATTCATTACTCCCCATCAGGGCTGCTATTAGACTGGGAATTATGAGTTTATGCTCATAATGAGACTTGAACAGTCCAAAGCATGGGGGCTGTGCCTTTGTGGCTTTCTCGTGTGTCTGACTGGCTCAATTTAATACAAGCCATGGTGTCTGATTTATCTTGTTATTTCCACATAATTGAAAAACATCAAAGTGGCTTTTTAATTTTAAAATCATGTGGAGGATGTTGTCTTTTTGTGATAGTTTGTTTATAGGAGAAGAAATATAGATGAAAAAGTTGAGAGCATTTCTGTTTTAAAAATAATAGAATGAGGGTCTGGTGAGATGGCTCATTAGTTATGAGCACTGGCTGTTCTTCCAGGGGATCCATATTTGATTCCCAGCATTTACATGGTAGCTCACAACTGGAAGGCCAGTTCCAGGGGGATCTGATGCCTTCTTTTGGTCTTTGTGAACACTGGGCACACAAGTGGTACATAGACATACATGCAGGCAAAACACCAGTACACATAAAATAAAATAAACAAACTAATGAAATGACATGAGAATGACCTGGGTGAAGTCAATGTACCTGCTTTGTGGGAGAGTAATATCTTCCTCTTAATTCTTTCCGTTAATCCTGTCCTGTGTCCAGGCTATTGTCCATACTTTCTTAGTTCAAGGGGAGAATCTTTTATGATGAAATCTAAAGTATTCTGGCTAATTTTCAAAATTTTGTGCAAATTCTCAACTAAGCATCCTGCATATGTGTGTTCTTATTATGTAACGTGGTCTGAAACTAAGGCTAATACAGTGTATGAGGCTCAGCAGGACAGCTCCTCAGAACATCTTGCTCAAGTGCCTGCTTCTTTTGGATGACTCTTTCCTTCCTTAGAAACAGCTTATTACTTTGTTTCTCAACTCTTTTTCGAGTGTATGTGGGTATGTGTGAGTGTACGTGTGTGTACACATGCTTCTGTGTTTGTGTGTTCTTTGATAAATTGTGGGAGCTAGAGCTATGCTTCCAAGTCCACTATAAAATCTCGTCAAGTAGGAGGTAGGGTAAGTAGTCGAAGAAAATCTTCAAGGATCTCAGGGACCTTCAGACAGAGGACCCCAGAGTACAGTGTTCATCCTCTGTCCTTAGCTTTCTTCCTGGAAAGTTCCAGCTCTTGTTCTACCTACTGGAACTTCAGAAACGTTAGGTGAATCCAGGGTAAGAAGATGGGTGAGACCTGACCTTTGTTTTTGCCTTTCCTTTCAGTGAGTTGAGTGCGGTAATCCCTTAAAGAAATGTATAGAAATGGGATGATGGAGAGCATGCCAGTTTGGAGGCAGCTGGCTGCATTGAGTTCTTGAAATCAGAAAACAGAACAAGGATGGTGGTTTCTTCTAGAGAGTCAGGATGACAAGCCTGAGCCCATTCTGTCTGGGAAATGTAGACTCTATATAAGAATCTTGGCTTCTCAGTCTGGTCTGGAGCCTGAGCAGATGCTTTATTAGGTTTTAGGAGTCTGACCCATTTGATATGAAACACTTAACAACCACCCTTTTGAGAATAGCACTGGGGAAACCTGACAAATGAATATGGCATCAAGGATCACCTCTATGCACATGTCACAGCATCCTTTTTTCATAGCTTATTTATATTTCCTGCTCAGAGCTCAGAGTTAGCTTGTGCCCCATCATTTCCATCATTACTTTGAGTCTAAAAGAGTTGCCGAGAACAATGTCTATTGTGTCCCTTTCTGGTTAATGTTTGAGGCATAGGACTGACCTAAAGGGTTCTTCATTACACATTTGTGCTGAATGTGGGATACACATCTACATCCCTGGTAGATGTATATGTGCTTTTCTTTTCTTTTTCTTTTTTTTGGGGGATTTGATCACTCTTCTTTATTATATTTGTATAGTAAACATCTTTCCACGTGGTCATGGTTACTTATTACTTCAAATGGAATCTGCCCAATATCTCTCCTCATTATAGCACCTTTCTTTTTTCTTTTTTTTTCCACGTTTTTTTAATTAGATATTTTCTTTATTTACATTTCAAATGTTATCCCCTCTCCTAGTTTCCCCTCTGAAAATCCCCTATCCCCCCCTCCTGCTCCCCAACCCACCCACTCCCACTTCCTGGCCCTGGCATTTTCTTGTGAAGAATCTACATAAGGGAGATTAATGGACACACTGCAGCCTAAAGACCAGGGAGTGGGGAGTCTTGATTTCATTTTAACCTTTAAGATATATGTTATGGTTCATATTAGCAGAACTTGAGTTGATTAGAAACAAGCTTGTGGATATATATATATATATATATATATATATATATATATGCATCTAGGAGTATTTAGCTGTCTGTCTGTGTTAGAGAAGAATCTGATGCCCTCAATACTCCCCAAGAGGTAATACCTATTTGACTTATCATCAAAATTATGCTGAAGATCTTTGGGAAGGGACATGGTGGGTGAACTACATAAATATAATGCCATAAAGCCTATAAATAACTCTAAGCTATTAATTCACTAAAAAATTAATATGCAGATGTAAAAGGAAACCTACCTATTATTTATTTTTTACTTAGAAAAAATATATCTTTCCTCATTTACAAAGATAGTACTTCCATTCTTGTTGGTAATTTCATTCATTTGAACAGTTTTATTGACAATGAAATTAGTGATGCTTTTTTGGTCATTTGAAGGTTGAAGGGAGAAGGCAGAAAAGATCTGCATGATTTGTCTGAAGAGAAAGACAGAGGAAGGATTCTGGGTTGACTGAAAGATAGCAGCAGCTGTGTGTGTAGCACGCTATGCCACACAAGGAAGTCTTAGCTTTACATTGTCAGGAAATGAACTGGAGTATTAAGCTGGACTAACGCTGCTGTTGCAGGGCTCGTTTTTCTGAGAGTCGGCTGTGTCACATTAAGGGTACACCTTGTGCTTTGCCTGCACATGCCTCTTCTCTCTCACCCCTGTGCAGTGCTAGGATGCTCTTTCCAGAAGCTGTGTTGTGTCCCTGGATTCCTCTGCCTCTGGAACCACAAGCTCCAATAAAAATTTGAACTTTATAAATAACTCAGTCTCTGGTATGTTGTTATAGCAGCAGAAATTGGACTAAGACAGAATGCATGGTTGCGAACTATTTACTGATGACTTGACTCACCGAATCTTCAGTGCACCATTCCAAGTGCTAGAGAAGATAAACCCGTTTATATGCTGTATTTTGTTCTACTCATGATGAACAAGAATGGAGGCCCCTTTGGATGGCAGCAGCACTTGCCTTTGAACTTCCTTTTTTTTGTTCTCTGATTGATTGACTGAATGTGTACCCAGGCATCTGTCTAGCTTGCAGTTGCATTGTAGTTTCTTGTGTTAAAATGAAACTCATGTTATTGAAAACAACATTTTATTAGTTTGTTTGATTTAAGGATGCCTCTAATAATGTCTTATAATGGTAACCATTTGAGGTTTCCCTCGTGTAAAGAATTCACTCCAGGTCACAGAATGTTTTTCTAGGCCACAGTAATTATTTGTGCTATAATTAGGTTACAATAGATGTACCACAGAGATATGGTATGTTGTAGATGCCGAACCCTTAAAAAGTTCCTTTTCTTTATCTTAAATCAATGGATAGAGTTTTTAAACTCCATAAAACTTTATGCCTACCCCAAACAATTTTATTATCCTTCTAGTGCCAGAAAGAAGCTGCGAGAGACAATCTGGAAGGTCCCCTAGGACTACAAGTCTCCCGGGTTTATTTTCTGAGTTAATAACACCACCCCATGTTGTTTTTAACCTTTGTACTCCAGAGTCACCTTTGTCTCTTTTTGTTCAACTGGCAACTAAGATGTGTTGCTCCCTTCTGAAAAGAGTCATTGTTTTCTGCTTTTATATATTTTGTCTGAACTCCCCAAATAGCCTTTTAACAAGTCTCTCTGGGTCCAGCTTCTCCTAGCTCTGGTTGATTTTGAACATCGTTTCTAGATGTTCAAATACAGAAATAGAGAAATCAAATATAGAATAAAGCCTCCAACTTCTGACTACCCAGGGTCCAGCCTGCTCTTCTCTAGGTGTTTCCTACTGGGGATATCCTCCTCAATGCTTTCTGACTTCTCTATTGCTTTTCTCTTGAATGGATTGACAGATGGGGCAAAGGTGTCCAGAGTCTAGATGTAGTTCTCCTTTTGCATGGTTCTTGGTCTCCTGCTCATTTTTGTTCTCCATGACTTGGGGAAAATACTGTATCAGTTCATTTTATGTTACCTTGAAATTTTGACTGTAAATGTTCTTCACTCACATCATTATCTCTAAGACTGAAAATGAAAGTCTTTGAGTTCTATGTCCAATTTTCTGAGGAACCACCAGACTGATTTCCAGAGTGGTTGTACCAGCTTGCAATCCCACCATCAATGGAGGAGTGTTCCTCTTTCACCACATCCTCACCAGCATCTGCAGTTACCTGAATTTTTGATCTTAGCCATTATGACTGGTGTGAGGTGGAATTTCAGGGTTGTTTTGATTTGCATTTCCCTGATGATTAAGAATGTTGAACATTTTTTCAGGTGCTTCTCAGTCATTCGGTATTCCTCAGTTGAGAATTCTTTGTTTAGCTCTGAACCCCATTTTTAATGCGGTTATTTGAATTTCTGGAGTTCAGCTTCTTGAGTTCTTTGAATATATTAGATATTAGTCCCCTATCTGATTTAGGATAGGTAAAGATCCTTTCCCAATCTGTTGGTTGCCTTTTTGTCTTATTGACGGTGTCTTTTGCCTTACAGAAGCTTTGCAATTTTATGAGGTCCCATTTGTCGATTCTCGATCTTACAGCACAGGCCATTGGTATTCTATTCAGGAATTTTCCCCTGTGCCTATATATTCGAGGCTCTTCCCCACTTTTTCCTCTATAAGTTCAGTGTCTCTAGTTTTATGTGGAGGTCTTTGATCCACTTAGACTTGAGCTTTGTACAAGGAGATAAGAATGGATCAATTCGCATTCTTCTACATGATAACCACCAGTGGGCCAGCACCATTTGTTGAAAATGCTGTCTTTTTTCCCATTGGATGGTTTTAGCTCCTTTGTCAAAGATCAAGTGACGATAGGTGTGTGGGTTCATTTCTGGGTCTTCAATTCTATTCCATTGATCTACCTGTCTGTTTCGGCAGCAGCTTTTCTCCTCTATCTAGCCTGCCTGGGAAAACAATCCCAGAAGTCTTAGGCTTCTGGGAGACTAGCTTTTGCCTTTTAGGTATAAAAGATGCTGTTACTAGGCAGGGAGAGATGAAAGTAATACCTAAGGAAAGACATCTAGTTTATTATAGGACCTGAGAGCCCATATCACCTAGAATTGTCTCTTCCTCTTCTCTTACTTCTTTCTCTTTTTCTTCCACTTTCTGGCCTTTGTTTCCCAAATGGAGAAAACTGTGCTTCCATTAAAAAAAAAAAAAAAAAAAAAAAAAAAACAAACCAAGCACAGAGAGACAGTACCTCCTGTAAAGATATAGTTAAAGCTGTGTATTAATTTGCTATGGTTACTATAACGAAGTACCATAAACTGGGTATGGTAACGAACATTTTTTTTTTTTTTTTTTTTTGCGTTACAGTTTTTGGAGGCTAGAAGTCCCAGGAGAAGGTAGTCAGACTTTCAGCAGTGACTTCTTTTTGAGGTCCATGGAAATGAATCTGCTCTAGATGTCTTTGTATAGCTGATAGTTCTCTGGAGATCTTGAGTGCCCCTTGACTAACAGACGCACCAGTTGAATCTCTGCTTTCATTATCACGGGGTGCTTATTTCAGTGTGGATATGCCTGTGTCTAAAGGCACATCCACCCACAGCAAACAGTAATAACAGGTATGTCCCATCAACTGTAACCCTGGCATAAAGTTATGGATCTTTCTTGCTATGGCTGTACTGGGGCTTTGCCCT